>NC_068456.1:21062478-21219978 GCF_023373465.1 Oncorhynchus keta
AGTTCTTGCTGAGCTCTTGCTGTTCATGCAGGCAGAAATACAGTCGGTACACTGGAAGTTAATAGGAAGATTACTTTTAGATCGCAAAAATATCTATCATACAGGTCAGATTTCAATACTGTCTGATGTCATCATGTGGGAGGTCTTCTCTCGAATGAGCCATTGATCATATATATATATATATATATATATATATATATTTTTTTTTTAGATATTCCTACCTCGAG
Organism: Oncorhynchus keta; assembly: GCF_023373465.1. Classification (NCBI taxonomy): domain Eukaryota; kingdom Metazoa; phylum Chordata; class Actinopteri; order Salmoniformes; family Salmonidae; genus Oncorhynchus; species Oncorhynchus keta. The sequence continues at coordinate 21,062,706 of NC_068456.1, forward strand.
ATATGTGTAATTTAACAGAGGGTGAACCAGATGTGTCCTCTTCGATCCAGGGTGCATTGCATGGTGCTGTTGCAAACATCAGACTCCAATGCGAAGCACACAATCTGCAGGTTGAACATGGTGAGATTGTAAACTCCTAAATTGAAAGTGCAGTTTGTTTAGGTGATTTTACAGCTAACTAGCTACTTCACATGCTGTTATTGACTTTCGTATTATTGTGTGTAGCTACGTTTGCTAGCTAGCCAGCCAACTTCACACTCCCAGTCGGTATCAGATAGAAAGTCACGGCTCAGGCCGCCTGTGGGGAAAACAACCTGTAAACCTAGGTTTCCCTCAGTGGCTCACAGCAAAAACGTAACCTTTTTCAAACGCAATTGTCTTGTTGTCTGTTTTTAGTCAATTGCAAAACTACATTGAAGAAAAGTACAACATGTCTAAAGATGACTTTAGACATGCCAAGATAAGGCAAAGCAGTGCGACACAAACAACAACACAGAGTTACACATGTATTAAACAAGCATACAGTTAATAACATAATAGGGAAAAAAATAAAGTCTATATACAGTGTGTGCAAATGGCGTGAGGAGGTAAGGCAATAAATAGGCCATAGTAGCGAAGTAATTACAATTTAGCAAATTAACACTGGAGTGATAGATGAGCAGATGGTGATGTGCAAGTACAAATACTGGTGTGCAAAGGAGCAGAAAAGTAAATAAAAACAATATGGGGATGAGGAAGGTAGATTGGGTGGGCCATTTACAGATGGGCTATGTACAGCTGCAGCGATCGGTTAGCTGCACAGATAGCTGATGTTTAAAGTTAGTGAGGGAACTCACTAACTACTGTATAAGTCTAAAGCTTCAACGATTTTTGCAATTTGATCCAGTCATTGGCAGCAGAGAACTGGAAGGAAAGGGGTCCAAAGGAGGTGTTGGCTTTGGGGATGACCAGTGAAATATACCTGCTGGATATACCACCATTGCGACCTGCATGCTATGGGTGGGTGTTGCTATGGTGACCAGTGAGCTGAGATAAGGCAGAGCTTTACCGAGGAAAGACTTATAGATGACCTGGAGCCAGTGGGTTTGGCGATAAATATGTAGCGAGGACCAGCCAACAAGAGCATACAGGTTGCAATGGTGGGTAGTATATGGGGCTTTGGTGACAAAATGGATGGCACTGTGATAGACTGCATCCAATTTGCTGAGTAGAGTTTTTGAGGCTATTTTGTAAATGACATCGTCGAAGTCAAGGATCGGCATGTTAGTCCGTTTTGCGAGGGTATGTTTGGCAGCATGAGTGAAGGAGGCTTTGTTGCGAAATAGGAAGCCGATTCTAGATTTGATTTTGGATTGGAGATGCTTAATATGAGTCTGGAAGGAGAGTTTACAGTCGAGCCAGACACCTAGGTATTTGTAGTTGTCCACATATTCTAAGTCAGAACCTTCCAGAGTAGTGATGCTGGTTGGGCAGCGAACGGTTGGAGTTGGAGGCCACGGAAGGAGTGTTGTATGGCATTGAAGGTTAGTTAACACAGTGTCCAAAGAAGGGCCAGATGTATACAGAATGGTGTCGTCTGCGTAGAGGTGGATCAGGGAATCACCCGCAGCAAGAGCAACATCATTGATATATACAGAGAAAAGAGTCGGCCCGAGAATAGAACCCTGTGGCACCCCCATAGAGAATGCCAGCGGTCCGGACAACAAGCCCTCTGATTTGACACACTGAACTCTGTCTGAGAACCAAGGCTGTTGAGTCTGCCGATAAGAACACAGTGATTGACAGAGTCGAAGCCTTGGCCAGGTCGATGAAGACGGCTGCACAGTACTGTTTTTTATCAATGAAGGTTTTGATATCTTTTTGTACCTTGAGCGTGGCTGAGGTGCACCCGTGACCAGCTCGGAAACCGGATTGCACAGCGGAGAAGGTATGGTGGGATTCGATATGGTCAGTGATCTGTTTATTAACTTGGCTTTCGAAGACTTTAGAAAGGCAGGGCAGGATGGATACGGGTCTATAACAGTTTGGGTCTAGAGTGCCTCCCCCTTTGAAGAGGGGGATGACTGCGTTCACATTCCAGTCTTTAGGGATCTGGGACGATACGAAAGAGAGGTTGAACAGACTGGTAATAGGAGTTGCAACAATGGCGGCGGATAATTTTAGAAAGAGAGGGTCCAGATTGTCTAGCCCAGCTGATTTGTACGGGTCCAGGTTTTGCAGCTCTTTCAGAACATCTGCTATCTGGATTTGGGTGAAGGAGAAGCTGGGGAGGCTTGGGGAAGTAGCTGCGGGGGTGCGGAGCTGTTGGCCGGGGTTGGGGTAGCCAGGAGGAAAGCATAGCCAGACGTAGAGAAATGCTTATTGAAATTCTCGATTATCATGGATTTATCGGTGGTGACCGTGTTATCTAGCCTCAGTGCAGTGGGCAGCTGGGAGGAGGTGCTCTTATTCTCCATGGACTTTACAGTGTCCCAAAACTTTTTGGAGTTAGAGCTACAGGATGAACATTTCTGTTTTAAAAAGCTAGCCTCTGCTTTCCTGACTGACTGCGTGTATTGGTTCCTGACTTCCCTGAAAAGTTGCATATCGCGGGGACTATTCAATGCTAATGCAGTCCGCTACAGGATGTTTTTGTGCTGGTCGAGGGCAGTCAGGTCTGGAGTCAACCAAGGGCTATATCTGTTCTTAGTTCCACATTTTTTTGTAGGGGCATGCTTATTTAAGATGGTGAGGAAAATCCTTTTAAAGAACGACCAGGCATCCTCGACTTACGGGATGAGGTCAATATCCTTCCAGGATACCCGGGCCAGGTCGATTAGAAAGGCCTGCTCGCTGAAGTGTTTTAGGGAGCGTTTGACAGTGATGAGGGGTGGTCATTTGACCGCAGACCCTTAGTGGATGTAGGCAATGAGGAAGTGTTCGCTGAGATCCTGATTGAAAACAGCAGAGGTGTATTTGGAGGGCAAGTTGGTCAGGACAGCCGGGGTGTTAAGCATATCCCAGTTTCGGTCACCTAACAAAACGAACTCTGAAGATAGATGAGGGGCAATCAATTCACATATGGTGTCCAGGGCACAGCTGGGAGCTGAGGGGTGTCTATAACAGGCGGCAACAGTGAGATACTTATTTCTGGAGGGATTAATTTTTAAAATTAGAAGCTCAAACTGTTTGGGCATAGACCTGGATAGTATGACAGAACTTTGCAGGCTATCTCTGGAGTAGATTACAACTCCTCCCCCTTTGGCAGTTCTATCTTGATGGAAAATGTTGTAATTGGGTATGGAAATCTCAGAATTTTTGGTGGCCTTCCTAAGCCAGGATTCAGACACGGCAAGGACATCAGGGTTTGCGGAGTGTGCTAAAGCAGTGATTAAAACAAACTTAGGGAGGAGGCTTTTGATGTTAAATTCTCTAGGGTAGGGGGCAGCATTTGGAATTTTGGATGAAAAGCGTGCCAAAATTGCCTTCTAGTTAGGCCCAGAAGATAGGATACGCATATAATTAGTAGATTTGGATAGAAAACACTTTCCAAAACTGTCAGAATAATGTCTGTGAGTATAACAGAACTGTTTTGGCAGGCGAGAACCTGAGAAAAATCCATTCAGGAAGTAGGATGTTTTTTGTTGTTGTAGTTTCCTATTCAATGCCATTACAGTATCCATTGACGTAGGACTCAAATTGCAGTTCCTATGCCTTCCACGAGATGTCAACAGTCTTTAGAAATGATTTCAGGCATGTATTCTGAAAAATTAGGGAGTAAGAGCAGTCTGAATGAGTGGACCCTTCTGTGTCACAGAGCTTTTTCATGCGCGTGACCGAGAGAGTGCCTTTCTTGTTTACCTTTTATATTGACAACGTTATTGTCCGGCTGAAATATTATCAATTATTTAGGCTAAAAACAACCCGAGGATTGAATATAAACATCGTTTGGCATCTTTCTATGAACTTTACGGATACAATTTGGATTTTTTTTGTCTGTCTGTTGTGACTGCGTTTGAGCCTGTGGATTACTGAAGAAAACGCGAACAAAACTGAGGTTTTCGGATATAAAGAGAGATTTTATTGAACAAAAGGAACATTTATTGAATAAATGACTGTCTTCTGAGTGCAAACATATGAAGACATCAAAGGTAAGTGATTAATTGTATCTATATTTCTGACTTGTGTATCTCTTCAACTTGGCTGGTTACTGTTTGTAATGATTTGTATGCTGGGCTATGTTCTAAAATAATTGTAAGGTGTGCTTTTGCCATAAAGCATTTTTGAATCTGACACTGTGGTTGGATTCACAAGAAGTTCATCTTTAAACCTATGTAAAATAGTTGTATCTTTTCTGAATTTTTATAATGAGTATTTCTGTATTTGAATTTGGCGCTCTGCAATCTCACTGGACATACCCTAGAGAGGTTAACAAGCATGAAACCAAGGCTTTTTCGGTTACAGAAGTCAACAAATGAGAGTGCCTGGGGACACGCAGAGCCTGGGTTAACCTCCACATCACCCGAGGACAGAGGAGGAGTAGGATGAGGGTACGGCTAAAGGCTATCAAAACTGGTCGTCTAGTGCATTGGGGACAGAGAATAAAAGGAGCAGAATTCTGGGCGTGGTAAAATAGATTCAGGGCATAATGTACAGACAGGTGTATGGTGGGGTGCGGGTACAGTGGAGGTAAACCCAGGAACCGAGTGAAGATAAGAGAGGTTACATCTCTGGACGGGCTAGTTATGCTGGGTGAGGTCACCACATGTGTGGGAGGTGGGACAAAGGATGTATCTGAGGCATGTTGAGTGGGACTAGGGGCTCCGCAGTAAACTAAAACAATGATAACTATCCTAAACAACAGTGTACAAGACATATTGACATTTGAGAGAGACATAAAGCGAGGCATAAAGCAATCACAGGTGTTGATTGGGAGAGCTAGCTAAGACAACACCTAATCAGCTAAGACAACAACAACAGGTAAAATAGTGATGAATGGGCAGAGAGGGTTGGTTAACTACACACAGGGCCTGAGTTTGAGGCTGGGGCCGACAGATAAACAAAAAATAAACAAAATGGAGTACCGTGATTAATGAACAGTCCAGCAGGTGATCATAGGGTCCAGTGAACAGCAATAGATGGAACAGGGAAGCAGTAGGGTAGTTCTTACCAAGCTAGCACGCGGGAGACACAGCATTTAAGGTTAGCAGGCCGGGGTAAGTAGAAGCGTCTGGTCCGATGTCCGGCAAAGCCCGGTTGAGGGCACAGGATGGGGTTACATCGGCGGACCAGTTGTGGTGGTACGGCAGGGCGCCGTGTCGACAAAGGGTCAGGGCCAGATAGCGAAATAATTATTGGAGTTTGCTAGCCGGGAGATGCGCCTGGCTCGCGGCTAACTGGTGCTAGCTTCGGGGCAGGGGCGTTAGCCACTATAACCACTCGGTAGCAGCTAGCTAGCAGCGATGATCCGATGCAAAGATCCAGAGCTTACAGCAAGGATCCGGTGGAGTAGTGGATTCTAGCCATGTTGTGGTAGAGACCGGGAGGCATCGGCTGAATAGCCGAATGATCACAGAGTAGGCCGGGAGGTGGGCCTGGCTCAGGGTTAGCTTTGGGGCTGGGTCACTCGGTGGCAGCTAGCTAGCTGTGATGATCAGGAGTAATGGTCCAGGGTTTACGGCAGGAATCCAGCGTTGTAGTGGAGAAAACTGTACGATACTGGCAGGCTGGCAAGTATTATCCAGGCTAAAACAAAAGGTAAAGGCCGCTAGCAGTGGCTAACAATGACTAAATAGCTAGTAGCTAATTAGCTGGTTAGCTTCTGATGGAGGTTCTGGCTATACGGTTTAAGAAATATAGTATCTGTGTCACATTGAGTAAGGCGGGTTACCGGAAGGTATATTTAAGTTAGAAATGGAAAAGAGATTGAAAATAAAATGAAATATATACAAAAACTACAAAAAGTAAACAAGAGGACAGTTTTCCAAGAAATGTATTAACTTTTATTTATTCAGGATAGCCAAATTGAGACCAGGGTTTCATTCCTAATGGTGCCCTGAGTACAAAATAAGGCTTCCATTTCCCCCCATTCTGGAACTTTGAGGGTTTATGACAGGGTTTCCTAACTGGCGGTCTTTATTTGGAAATAAAGGAAGGTTGGAAATGATTATGTTTTAGTAAAATATTTGGTCTGTTTGGGATGATTGCCGTCAACTTGCAGTCTACAAATGATTTGCAATTATGTTTTCCGGCCCCCCAACCATCCGCTCAAGAAAATAAATGACCCGCGGCTGAATCTAGTTGACGATCCTTGGTTTATGACATAGCTCCTCTAGTAATTTAATATGTCGTTATCAATAAAACATCACTATATGATGCATAGTGTTCCATTTGGCTGCTGGGAGGCAAGGAGACACCCAGCTCCACCAAAACCATTGGCAAGGGATTGTTAAATAAATGTTATAACTATATTTGGTTTTAATATCATCACCTCAGAACAACACAGGTCGGTTTATTCCACATTTAAAAGCTCGATCATCAGAGTTAAACAGAAAGTAACTGCATGCTTTTCATGATCAGTAAACATCAATTAAATCACGTCATTTCAGATACTTGAGGGTAGCGTATCCATTTGGCATGTAGCTAGCTAGACAGCAATATGTGTTATTTAGCTTGCTTTATCAGAGATTATGCTTTTGGAAAGAGCCTGACATTGTCAAAGTTGTCAGTCAGACTTCTGTCATCACCACTATAAATGGCAAGCAAATCTAACAATATAGCCATCTGGTTTATCCCCTGAAAGTTAGCTTGTTATCTAGCCATATTAACGTGATCTGTTATTAGCTAGCTAGCCAATGTGATGTGGTCCATCAATCAATGTATCGTCTGAGATTCCTAAAGATTGGAAAGCGGCCGCAATTATCCCCCTCTTCAAAGGGGGAGACACTCTAGACCCAAACGGTTACAGACCTATATCCATCCTGCCCCGCCTTTCTAAAGTCTTCGAAAGCCAAGTGAACAAACAGATCATCGACCATCTCAAATTCCACCGTACCTTCTCCGCTATGCAATCTGGTTTATGAGCTGGTCACGGGTGCACCTCAGCCACGCTCAAGGTCCTAAACAATATCATAACTACCGTCAATAAAAAACAGTACTGTGCAGCCGTCTTCATCAACCTGGAAAGGGCTTTCGACTCTGTCAATCACTGTATTCTTATCGGCAGACTCAACAGCCTTGGTTTCTCTAATGACTGCCTCGCCTGGTTCACTAGCTACTTCTTAGATAGAGTTCAGTGTGTCAAATCGGAGGGTCTGTTGTCCGAACCTCTGGCAGTCTCTATGGGGATGCCACAGGGTTCAATTCTCGGGCCAAATCTTTTTCTCTGTATATATCAATGATGTCGCTCTTGCTGCTGGTGATTCTTTGATCCACCTCTACGCAGACGACACCATTCTGTATACATCTGGCCCTTCTTTGGACACTGTGTTAACAAACCTCCAAACAAGCTTCAATGCCATACAACACTCCTTCCGTGGCCTTCAACTGCTCTTAAATGCTAGTAAAAGTATTTGCATGCTCTCCAACCAATCGCTGCCCGCACCCACCCGCCTGCCTAGCATCACTACTCTGGACAACGGTTCTGACTTAGAATATGGGGACAACTATACATACCTAGGTGTCTGGCTAGACTGTAAACTCTCCTTCCAGACTCACGTTAAGCATCTCCAATCTGAAGTTAAATCTAGAATCGGCTTCCTATTTCACAACAAAGCCACCTTCACTCATACTGCCAAACATACCCTCGTAAAACGGACTATCCTGCCGATCCTTGACTTCGGCGATGTCATTTACAAAATAGCCTCAAACACTCTGCACAGCAAATTGGATGCAGTCTATCACAGTACCATCCATTTTGTCACCAAAGCCCCATATACTACCCACCATTGCGACCTGTATGCCCTCATTGGCTGGTCCTCGCTACATATTTATCGCCAAACCCACTGGCTCCAGGTCATCTATAAGTCTTTGCTAGGTAAAGCTCCGCCTTATTTCAGCTCACTGGTCACCATAGCAATACCCACCCGTAGCATGTGCTCCAGCAGGTATATTTCACTGGTCATCCCCAAAGCCAACACCTCCTTTGGCCGCCTTTCCTTCCACTTCTCTGTTGCCAATGACTGGAACGAATTGCAACAATCACTGACGTTGGAGACTTATATCTCCCTCACTAACTTCAAACATTGGCTGTCAGAGCAGCTAACCGATCGCTGCAGCTATACACAGCCCATCTGTAAATAGCCCATCCAACCAACTACCTACCTCATCCCCATATTTGTTTTTGTTTTTTTCTGCTCTTTTGCACACCAGTATTTATACTTGCACATCCTCATCTGCACATCTATCACTCCAGTGTTAATTTGCTAAATTGTAATTACTCGTCTTTATTTATTGCCTTACTTCATTTGCACACACTGTATACAGATTTTCAATTATGTTATTGATTGTAACTTTGTTTATCCCATGTGTAACTCTGTGTTATTGTTTTTGTCGTACTGCTTTGCTTTATCTTGGCCAGGTCGCAGTTGTAAATGAGAACTTGTTCTCAACTGGCCTACCTGGTTAAATAAAGGTGAAAAAAAATGTAGCCTATCATGTCTGTCAGCAGCAATTAAGCTAAACCACTCATACTTTAATAGTTCACTTTTATTTTCTATCACTCAAATATCCAATTAATGGTGGCCAATATTTAGAGATATCGTGAATCAACCCTCAAATATCTGAAATTACATGAACAATTGATGTTTAATGATCATGTTGACTTTGGTGCATGCAGTTACTTGCTGTTTAACTCTGATGATAGAGCTTAATGTACGCAAATGTTTTGCATGGAATAATCAGAAATGTGTAGTTCTGACTGCTCTTCAAGATCGAGGTGATGATATTACAACCAAATAGTTACCATTACAACCAAATAGTTACCATTTATTTGCCAATCCCTTGAGAACTGCACCTAGTTGTCAATGGATTTAGCATAGCTGGGGGTCTCCTTGTCCCCCCAGCAGGCAAATCGAACACTCTACACCTTATTGTGAAATGTTATTGAACCTATAGGATCTCAATGGCCAGAGCATAGAGATAGCATTGCATTGTGGGTTGTGTAGTCAACTTGAGCTGCAACATATTTCCACAAAGATTTTCGCATTGCTACCAACCGTACAATGCCAAAATGAAACATTTGTTCACAAAAAATATTGTTCTCACATGTTAGTGTTATTTAACACTGTTCATAATATGAATTACTGATTTTGGGTGGATTTGTCCTTTAAGGACAATGTAGTTAAATGCTGGCAGTTAAATGCGTTCACCTGTGAGGTAGGGAAGAAAGAGGCTGAACTGAAAAGGGACTATTTCATTTCCTGTAAACATACATGCTGCGATGTGGGCCTGTTGCCATGGGGACTGGGGTCCAGGCAACCTGCTGTTTTGACTGGATTTTGATGATGATTGATAATTACTACCTGGCATTTGGTCCCCATCTTCATAAACATATGGCTAGATTTGCCCTCCACGTCATATCTGGCAAATTGTTCCCTTTGATAATAGGTTTTTAATGTTCCACAGTTGACGTTTGTTGGGCATAGCAATAATTTTCTCATGTAATTATATTTGCGGTTTATACAAGTCCCAGAAATAGAATCGATTTCATATTGAATTTATGTGACCTATCCAGGATGGTGGCAGAATTTAATTTACAAATTCTTGTGACAAACAAAAGGATAGAGGGTGTTGTCAGTTGTTGCATATTGAAATTTGAGCATTTGAAAATGGCTATTGTTGCATTGACTTTTATTGTTATTCAAATAGGGATTTGTTGTATTTTTAATTTCCATGATAAGAGCATTATGATACTCGTTGGCTTACATAAAGAGGCAATTGGAAGCCATGTCAGTATACAGTATTAAGCTCTGAAGGGATAACAAGCTGTCACGTTGTTTAACTACCTAAATGACCCACTGTGCACTTACTAACATACTTCTGTACTTGTCACACTATATTTCACATCTCTGAGCTCCTGCAGTATAAGTAAACCACAGAGATGAAAGGAAATCCAAAGGCAAAGCTTTATATGAGTTACAAAGACTATAGGAATGCAAAAAAGCCCGGGTTCTGTTAGAGAGATAATGATCACTCATCCTCCCCTGTCAGTCAGCGTACTGGAGGAATCGTCTTTGAGGAAAATGGAAAGGACCACATAATACACAATTTGTTGGAAATTAGGAGGTTGTCTGGGGAATAACATGTTAAACATAATGCCAGAGGATGAGAGAAGATCAAATAAAGATCAAATACATTTTTAGAAAATCACAGTGCTGCCCCCATCTCCCTTACTCCTCGCCTCTCTGTGTTACCCTCACTGTGTGACATTTCTAAATGAGGATCAAAGGCAACCTGCATACACTGAGTGTACAAAACATTAAGAACATCTTCCTAATACTAATAATACCCCCAATTTGTCGGGGCGTGGACTCTACAAGGTTCTGGCCCATGTTGACCACAATGCTTCCCACAGTTGTGTCAAGTTGGCTGGATGTCCATTGGGTGGTGGACCATTCTTGATACACACAGGAAACTGTTTAGTCTGAAAACCGCAGCAGAGTTGTAGTTCTTGACACAGTCAACCCTATGTGCCTGGCACCTACTACCATACCTCATTCAAAGGTACTTACATATTATGTCTTGCCCATTCACCCTCTGAAAGGCACACATAAAATTGTCTCAAGGCTTCAAAATCCTTCTTTAACATGTCTCCTCCTGTTCATCTACACTAATTGAAGTGGATTTAACAGGTGACATCAATAAGGGATCATAGCTTTCACCTAGATTCACCTGGTCAATCGTTGTCATGGAAAGAGCAGGTGTCCGTAATGCTTTGTACACTCAGTGTATATGGAAGAGAGATATTTACTTGTGTAAACATTAGGTTAAGACCTTAAGGCTGGGTGGGTCCCACCTTAGGCTGTTGTTCACTGGGGGATTTAGCTCATTTCTAGAAGTCTGTTTAATCCTAGAGTACCTGTAATACTGTGTCCTGACCTGTGTCAGGAGTAGTGAGCTGCCCTCTGTTAGAGCCCCCTTTCAAACACATCAGACTCAGTGACTGTGAAAATGTCACATCAATGGAGCTAGCCAGCAGGAAAAACATACACAATCAGAAAGTTTGCTTCCAGTAGGGATTTTATGTGCTGTTATTTTAAAAAAGAAAGGTTGTTTGCTGTAGAGTTGTACATGTGCTTGAATAATGGGTGAATCAGGAATAATGGGTGTTCACTAAAAGTGGAAATAATGGAAATGAAAAAGGAAAAATATGTATGTAAATCCTGTCTCTTTCAACCAGCTCTCGCTTCCTCCATCCTAATCTCTTTCTGTCTCTCTCTCTCTCTGTTTAGTGAACAGGTAGAACAGTAATCACTAACGAGTGATTGCATGCTTGGCATTATGTGTTGTGTTTCAACGTCCCCAGTGTTCACTGAGAATAAGCAAACCACATTCTTCATTAAATTTAGAATAGCTCTCAGCAACTAAATTATGTATTCTGCTGTGGTTGCATTTATATTCTACATGGCCTCTTCACTAACAAATACTTTTTCTGGGAACCTTACAAATATTCGAGTGTACACGACTATCATGCAACATCTACGAATAGGGTGAAATACATTTTTAAAAACCTTAAATTCCTATAAGATTATAATAAATAAACCCTGTATACTGTTTATTTTGAAAACTGTGTCATCTGTAACAATTTCTAGTCTTTTGTAAATAGAACGTATCTTTTCAATTTTGATGCATCTGATGTTCTGACCATTTTCTCTAAATGACTAGGCATGGAAATAAGCCTGAGGCTACACGAGGGGCGTAGATCACCTGTCAAATGCCAGAGTGAGAATTATTAGCATGTCAGACAAGTCAGACGCTGACTGGTGTTCATAACTTAATAACACAGATCAAATTTGTTAGCTCACCACATACCAATGTCCTCTCTGAAAAATAAATCGACTTTATGTGGACATTAGCCTTGTTTTGTTGTTCAAATAATACCCTGCACTTTAAACAACACTGGTGCTCAGGGGGGATTTTCAACCTGAAGGAAAAACATTAAGTTGTTCTGCAACTAACAGGCTTTCTTACTGTGTCTCCATCCTCTGTGTATGATCTTTGGCCTCATTTGGGCCACAGGGTTGTAGTGAAATGATCTCTCCCTTTTGTTGGGAAGATGTCGGACTTTCAAAAGCATATTTGTACGTCAATGAAATATAGGCCCTCCCCTGATTTAGTTTCATAGTCATGTGGGAATAAAAAAAGAGAAGTTGCTATTTTGGACCAAGAAAGTCAAAGTGGCACTTGCGTCAGCATTGCTTCAGTAAAGAGGGCAACTCATTTGTATGTGGTTGTGGATTTATTTCACTGAGTACAGCAGCATTTCACAAGATGTTGTTGCAGCAGCACTATTTTAGCGAGGAAGCATTTGAGTGTTATATTGCACCATCGCTCTACCATTGCCAGCTCAGATTTAAATAGTGTAGTTCAAAACAGGAGCGTACAGTATGTGTATGAAGTCTGTAATTTCAAGCTATCAAGACATAATCATGGTAGTATTTAGATGGAATGTTATTCAACACTTTTCTACAGTGTTCTTTTTGTTCATTGCTGCATAATCTCAGGAAATCTGTCAGATGAATGTCCACTGTTGACGAGTCCTTCACATCCTGTGGCAGCGCTGTCTATGTGGAACTTCAGAAACCATTCGGAGGTGTCTAAGGGCTTTTGCAAACGTGCCGTCCACAGAATGATAATGAAGTTCTAGCCCTTAATTGAATTGGAGAAATTAGACAAGGTACTGTCAGATGTTAAGAGGAGCGTTGGACTGCATCAAAAGATCAAGTTGTCAGCTTGCATCGCTGTTGAATTCCTTGTGACTTTCATGCCTCGGGGGTGCTGTTCATTGACAGAAATGATGGATTTGCCCCAAGGGGTTATTTTATGTCTGCCAATGCCAAGAGAGCAAGCTATTATCCAAGGTAACTTATGTATTCGACCTGCACTCTAAATCTCTGCCACTTTTTACAGCTGGCCATTTAAACAGCTGTGTATTCCTCAAGGGGTTTAAACCAGCAACCTTCATATTCAACCTTAAGTCAGGTCAGTGACCCAAAAAAGGCCAGAGCAGACCTAATGCATGTGTGTTATTGTGAGGAGGGTTCCTTATTTAACTGCCATCAAGGAACATGATCAGTGGCATCCAGGCCCAGAATAATAAAAGGATTCCGCACATTTCTCCACTTGACCTTGAGGCTCATTTGAAGTCGATATCCTGAAAGTCTGAGGGGAGCTTTTTGATGTTTTCTTTTTTTTTTAACTAGCACAGATGTCCGCAGATCCATGTCAAACCCATGGCTTCAGCTCAAAGACAAATATCTGATGTAGTCAGAGGAGTTAACACACATGATTAGTTCTGCCCCAGAAAAATATTTTGCACTATAACCAAATTACACGTTATAAATTGTGAGTGAATTGCATTATCAGTTTCTAAATCAAGTGTCAACCCCCTCAATCATGGACACACTGCTGTGTAAATCAAACACACTTCTAAAAGCACTATCTGGAAATCTGTGAATCTCAACCATAGTCATCATAATGGGCATGTAACCTTTGACTCCCAGTCTTCACATCTGCAGCATTTGACCTGTGAAATGTGCACCGCACATAAAGTGTTTTACGCGATACGCTCTGAGTTACATGCTCAATGTCATGAGTTTACGGATTGGGTTTCTAAAAAAGGCCCACATCAAGAGGATTATTTAGTCACATCCCACTGTGCAAAAACTGGTTGATTCAATATTGTTTCCACGTCATTTCAACCCCCCAAATGTATGTGATGACATTGAATCAACGTGCAAAAAGTAGTCAATGTAAAGGCATTTCCTATTTTTTTTCATCCAACTTTTAACCCAAATCTAATGACATGGTGATATTATTTGTTGATTTCACATTGAATTCACAATAGTTGACAACTCAACCAAATGTAAATCAAAACTGGAGGTTAAACTGATGTCTGTGCCCAGTGGGTTATTCCTACATAGGCCTATTCTAGATATGAAATCTCTTGTTTAAACTGATGATACATGGTGAAAAACAAATCTAAGTGAGGTAGAGCTCAGGTCAGCTCGTTTGTATTACCATTCATGAGTCATCCATTATGCAGACTATTGGATTTCATGTTATTATAAGACTTCAACTTTATAGAGAGAGAAAGAAAGAGAGAGAAAAATACAGTACAGCAAAGCCAAGTAGCCTGAAAACTTGCAGTTACCAAGCTGATTACAGATCTTGGTGTAATTTTCCTTGCCTTTTTCCCTGGCTGTTTTGGAAAGAGCGTGAAGTAAAAGGTCATTGAGTCACAATAGCTTTCACCTCTTGTGATTACTTCCTCCTCGATTTCATTGGGCTTTGTTTTGCTTAATTTTTTTCCCTTCAAACCTTGATGAGAATTTGATCTGGCAAAAAATTATTCCCCTTGGCTGCCTCTAACCTTGGACATGATTTAATTGTAATTGCACACGAAATGCCTCTTTGAACTACTTGACTGAACCTGGCTCGAATCGAGTGCCTCCTCTCTCCTTTGAGTTTATCATTGTTTTTGTTACCAGGGAAGGCAGTCTGCCAAGGTGTTACAATACAGTTGTTGCTCAATGTAAAATGTGGGCGTTCAAATACTTTGGAGGTTTTAAATACTTTATGGTGTAATTAATGTGTACTGTGGAATTATCTGCCTTACAAAGAAGTCCAATCAAACATGTTTATGTGTCGTTAGCAATGTTGAATTTCTCAAATCAGCAAGTTACAAGGAAACTAATAATGGGAAGAATGATTAGATCAGTGCATGTGTTGTGCAACAACATGACCTAGGGTTCTCATAGATTTAACTTTACAGGATGGGAATTGTTATTCAGTTGTTTATATAGTTTTAACGCTACACTCCTGTGACAGAAAGGAAATGTTTATTTACGAAGTGCTTATTACACAGATGATTCAGAAGAATCAGCTTGCTTGTCCTCCTTCCCTAGGCTCTGTGTGTGGTTGCCTTCCTTTCACCAGAAACATTGCCTCTAGGATACTAACCAGCATGTGTTTTGTCCCCAACTTTTCAGCCCCTAACCTGAAGGGTCGGCCACGGAAGAAGAAGCTGTCAGTGTCCCAGCGAAGGGACTCCCAGGGCCACAGTCAGGGGCCTCAGGGGCCCCAAGAACCCAGCACCCTAGAGAACAAGTCTCCCACCAAGGTATACCACTCACCTAACATTTGATTCAATTGCAGCCATGCATAAAGATGGCGGCCACCATGTACTTACCACAAATATCTGAATTCCTCCATCTTTATGCACCTTTGCCATTCACTTCAGTTTACTTCATAATTATTGAATTCAATTTTTAAAGGTCGTGATTTGTATGAATTACATAATTTTATTTCAGCGGGTGATATAATTATTTTGACAGAATCATGAAATAGTGTCCCCCCCTACACACACACACTTCACGTTGAGTGTAAGCCCTTCAACTTCCACTATTTTATTTCCTACAGGTAAAACCTAACTGCAAGATAACAGTTCCTACCAGCAGGGGCACAACGACCAAACCCAGGATCTGTAAAAAGGCATCTGTGGAGGAGAAGGTGGAGAGGGAGGAGAAGATGGAGAGGGAGGAGAAGGTGGAGAGGGAGGAGAAGGTGGAGAGGGAGGAGAAGGTGGAGAAGGTGGAGAGGGAGGAGAAGGTGGAGAGGGAGGAGAAGGTGGAGGAGGAGAAAGAAGAACCAGAAGAGAACCAATCAGAAGAGAGTGGTGCAGATGAGCAGGCCTTCCAAGTAGCCCTTTACAAGTACATGAAAGAGAGGGACACACCTATTGAGAGGATCCCCTTCCTGGGATTTAAGCAGAGTGAGTGAAATATATTTATTTTATGTTCATATGAGCTTTGAATATAGGATATATGATCTTCACACACCTGTCAAAGGCATTATATGTGCATTCATAAGGGTTCTTCACACGGTCAGAACATGCAAGACATCTCGCTCAGATGTTTCAACAATGAGGTTTCACATGCTAGGGAAGATGATATCTTATATATAGAACCATACAAGAATGGTCATTCAATATTAATTTCTTGGCACAGCCATGCGTCATTGTGGTGCATTCACTCTATATGAAAAGACGCGATTTGTATTGTACTTTACTATCTATATACAAGTTTTACATAAATGTAAGTTCTGTTCACAAATAACCCCATGTATATATTTAGAAAGAGATGTCATCTTCACACCAAAGATGCAGTTCTTAAGTAGGTCATTGTGGTTGAGATGATATGAGAGTGGCTCAGTATGCATGCATACGGTAGTTACTGAGTCTGCAGCATAGCATCATTTGTATCGAGGCATAATGCCAACTGTTTTACATACAGTACATGTTCTGAATTACAAACCAAGCAACATCATAATGCTTTTCTCATTAAAGCCCCCAATAATGCAGTTTAAACTCGTCCTTGGCAACATGACTGTTTAAAAAAAACATAACTAATTCAAAATATGCTCAGACGCAATCAGCTTTCATTATTCCTTTCAGCCACTGCAATAGCCTCATTTATCAAAGCAAAACTTTCCTATTATGGAAATTGTGTTTCTGGTATTTTCTTTCATGAGTGGTTTATAATTAAGATAAGGACTGTTTAAAAGCACTGGATTGTTGAACGGAATACACATGTATTCCTGTCCTCTTTTGATGTGCCTCCTACACATTTTGTGTGATTGTTAACAGAAGCCATTCAATTACATCTTCCTTTCTAAGCCACTGGCTCTGAAATGCACACAGAGCAACCAATTCCACTTCGTCTAAATGCACAATGTAGGGCAGACAGCGCAGCGTAGATAGAGGCAAAATACTGTAAATGAATCTTTCAATCTATCCCCTTTTATTTGAACGGCATATTCTACACAGTGCAAGGCTATAGCTCTGGCTCAAAGTTTCTTATCTGTTCCACCAGAAAGGAGGCTTATTTTCTTTTATTTAGCTTTAGCAGTTTGCCTGGATGCTGCACAGGACGTAAGATAAATGGACTTCAGAAGAAGAAAAGGTCACATGACAAAAAGAGGTTTCATTATCTTCCATTCAGTTGGGTAAACAGCTATTCCCAGCGTTGGTACCACATTCTGAATGTGCAATGGAAGTGAGTGTGAGGAAAACATGGGACAGGGAGGGGGCTGGGAGTGTGTGTCAAGGTTGGTACAGTTTGACATCACATTGCACACTTTGAATGGCCTTGGTCACAAATTGGAGAGTGGGGAGTTAGGGAATTGGTATGCGTGTTGTTGGGTGGGGCGGCGGGGGAGGTGATGCGCATTATTTCAGGCTGCCTTTAGAGAGGTTCTTTATGCCTTGTTTCTAATTTGCCTGTTTGAATGTCTGTTTTAGTGTACATTGTGTTTTGTCATCCTTATCGTTGTGATAATGCCCCGTTGAATAGAGTGAATTAGAGAAAAAACAGGGAGCAAGTCATCTAAGAAAGAACTATTCTCCCATTTTCTTTCCTTTTTCTGTCCTTCCTAATTCTGCTCGCTGTTGTGGTAATTACAGCCGAGGCATAACAGCCCCATTAATAAGCCATAGCTGCTATCCAGTTGCAAAACACAATGCTACTCTCTGCAGTTCAAATAGAACCCACCAGCTTCCTTTGTAATTCTCCCTGTGTATTGACAACAGACACGGAAGAGCAGGGAGGAAAAATCAATGCTGTCAAATGCGGAGATAGGAAAATGCCATTTTGACAAATGCAAGCCTTTGTGTACGCAGAGATTGAATTTTGATGGATTTCTCCCAAGGCGAGCCTTCCTTATTTATAGGTCTTCATATAAAAATGTTAAACAATGATGTTACAGAAAGCAGATACCAATGTCATTGTTTGGAAAATCTTACAATAACCTGGGTTAATTGTTTGCAGGGAAATATACTGTCTTTGTATTTTGATTATAATCACTATTTTGTACAATACCTATAATCAATTTGATATCGTCAGTTATTGGATCTTTGCATGTAAAATTCTATGCAAAATTGCATTTGCATTTGTGCCAACATTGTTAATGAGTGCTAAAATGTTAAGTATTACCAGATGCTCATAATGGTCTTTATTCAAATCCCCTTCAGCTGAATTGTTACATGAGCTAGCTAGGTGTCAGGCTGTATCTACCTGTAGTTTATGTAGCTATGTGACAGTATCTTTGTATGTGATGATCTAGCTGAATACCATTGATCTCCCTGTTTGTTGTCCCTCTAACAGTAAACCTTTGGACTATGTTTCAAGCTGCTCAGAAACTCGGAGGATATGAGTTGGTAAGTGTTTACATATGTCCTGCTCCATACTTAACTTTTATTTTCTTTAGGCTGCCTCAGTTGTGTTTTTCTCCAAAAATCTTGGTCAGGCCCACATTTTGCAAAATGATGCCGGTGTTTTAAACCCCCTCTAAGTGGAAAACACATGTTACTCTCCCATGTCAAGGAAATTGGTGAAGTCTGTCATTTTTTCCCATGTTCAGGCTCTAAAATAAAGTGCACTATTATACACAGCGAGACAGCAGAGCAGGGACATTTCACTTGGCAGCCTACCCCACATTTGTTCGGTACTAATGTGGGAAGTGTTTCCAACATTTTTAAGTCTTTTGATGTGAAAAGTAAACGCATTGCGAATGCCGGTTAGTTCATTTGCCACATATAGTCATACAGAGAGACGAGCCGCAAACTATAAACAGGAAACTAGTCATGTAATCGGGATGTTTTTCCTTTTAAAGCCTTTTTATCTGCGGATGATTATCAGTCTTTCATGCCTGCTGCTGTCTTTGTGAGCAGGAAGTTGTGTGGTTGGTTTGAGTATATATTTAATGGTGTAACTCGTCACTCTGGCATCTTGATGCATATATTCCACTGTACTGTACTTTTCCCTCTTACCCTTGCTGTGGTACAGACGGTTGTTGCCAGCTACAGCTGGTAGCATGTTATGGAGATGGTTTTGCATTACAGAGTAGTGTTATAGTCTCTGTAGCAAACTGAATAACTTTGTTAGTGTTATCCACTCACGTCGGGGAAATGACTAGCATCTATAACGATGTTGTTACAGCATTTTATTATGTTATATGATACAGCGTTATAAAAATCTGTTTCTCTCTCTCAGATCACAGTTCGCCGACAGTGGAAAAATGTATATGATGAGCTGGGTGGTAACCCAGGAAGCACAAGTGCCGCCACATGCACACGAAGACACTACGAGAGGTGAGTTATTAACGAAGCACTGTCCCATTTTCCTAATGCAGTGGAGGAAGAGGAATGCTACTCTCAGCCTCAGTATCAGGTGCATGTCAACTTTGCTTAGGGAAGTAAGGCTTCCTTCCTATCTCGACATGATGTCCTAAGCCGTGCCCACAGACACTCTCTCACCCTGCTGCTCCATGCATACTAACACAGAGCACAACTATATTCACCAAACCAGTCACACATCTCTCTCTAACCAGCCTTTATTATTGAGAGGGTCCCTGAACCAAAGCAAACAGCAAACAGATATGATCCTGGGGGAGACTGGAGGATATTATGCATGCACACACACATTCTCAAGGTTAAACAAACGCTGTGTGCTTAATACAAGATAACCTCTCTTTCATAAAGCTTTCCTCTTACGGCTAGTCATCTCTGAACCCCCCCCAGGCTGATATTTTTATGCCTCCGCAATGCTACGGAACAGATTTACCTGTCAAAAGAGGGGCATGCAGAGCAATATCACGCATGCATATGGGTGAGTATGTGTATAGACCTAGGCAAATGACAAACAAAGTCAGGCTGAATTGCTCAGTCAATGTGTGTAGGTTTATCTATGCTCTATGTACGAGTGCATACAAAATTTAATACAGTATTTGAATGATATCAAATAGCACTGCAGCTTTAAACCTCCTGCGCAGCCAGAAGGGACTGTATTTGCTCTGCCATTAAAAGCCCTTTCACAGCCCTGCATGGTTAGGAGGACTGGTATAGACAGTGTCAGCACAGCACACAGCACAGGGGGCTGGAGGGGACCAGTGAGGTGTTACTGCTAGGCTTTCTCAATAGAGCCACAGAAAGCTGGGAAATTGTGCTGAATCAATACAAACCAATAATATCTCCACTGCAGTGAATATCACCCTGTCAGAAAGAGAGCGGGAAATCTCAGTTGAACTCAGACAGACCATGGGATGAGAATTTTAGCTGAGGCTCACTATTCCAGTAGCTAGGAGGGCAATTAACTTCATTGTATTAGCTCAGCAAACAAAGCTATTCTCTCTCCCTTGGAAGTGTATGATAAATGACCCCATTTGTGGGTTTGGTGAAGTATATGTTTGGTCCCTGGTGGCATCTTTTATTTCTCTTAATGATTACTCAGCGTTGAAAACACAATGAGCGATTTAAACTAGAGCATGCAGCATTTCTCCCAACGTCTTTTGATTTGGTATTGGAACATTTCGGTTGTAATTGCACTAGATTAACTGAACGCGCTCATCTTGGTCTTTTGTTTGGGACTTTGAATGTCCCCAAGCCCTGACTCTAATTTGAAATGATCCACATTATCCATTTTCCTCTTCAATGGAAGTCATCTGAAACGGTTGCCTTGGAGACATTATTTTGAATGATAAAGATGGAAATAATGATTGTATTTATGGTGTTGAGCAGCGGGCAGTAGAGAACATAAAACGAACAGAACACAAGATAACCGGAGGTACTTGTCATTTGGAAAGTTGCTCATTGCAGCCATTCTACTGTTCATTAGCTTAAAGGGAAAAATCAATATTTAACATCCAACCCAAGGTCTAAAGCTCCAGCTGGGAAAGCTTTAATGATATTTATTTAAACCGTTTCCGAAGATTAGCTGTCAGAGCTCAGCTCCCTGAATTAAAAATGAGGTCATGAAAAGATGGCATCAATAACCTTGAAATAGACTGCTGCATTCTCTCCCTGCATGTCACTTCATGCTAATTCTTTGATTATACAGGTCAATGCCTTTTAGCTGCCGTTAGTTATTTAAGCTCTCACTTTCTATGTGAGCTGCTGCTGCTGCTACAGAAACAGTACATTTATACCGTACATGTTGTTACTCTAATAGCTCCTGTGTTAATGCAGAATTAATGCCTGCCGTGCATAGGCATTTTTATGTAATTGCAGGGGGGAAATATCCATGGCAACAGTGGAGGCAATTGAGAATAATTTTCTCAGAGGTTGTACTGAGTATAACAAAGAACAAGGAATTCCACTCATTCTTTTTTAATATAGCAGCTAATTTCAGTTATTAACTGATGAATACCAGATGTGCACACTAGATTGTAAATATTTATTTGGTTGGATGCAGGGTTTGTTTCTTTTGGATACATTGCAGACGATATTATTGATTCTTGTATGAATTCCTCGTGGTATTGGTGTGCCTCTGCACTCACTCAAGCTGCACCTCAGATTGAAAATATATCCCTTAGTGTATAGGCTCATAACAAATTGGAAAAACTTGGCCAGTCGCCACCCCGTGGATCATGTTAAAGTAGACTCAATCCTAAATACAGCCCTTGCTCAGCGTTGCATCTAGTTCCTCTATGCAACACACTGGTCTCTTTGGCTATGCCATGGTGTTCATATTATTTAGTTACGAATCTTACCACAAGAGTTTAAAAAGACACATTGCTGTAACAGCCTGATTAAATTTCTAGCTATAGGAAAAACCTACGGGACAGATTACAGCTGTGATAGCACTCAGATGAATGATGTTTGATTGCTCTCCCTCATCCACCTGCCATAATAAAGAAATAACTTACCCACATGAAATATTCTAGGCTTTTAAACCTAGTGCTTTTTGCAATTAGGGGCTTGCAAATGGTGCCATACTTGCACCATTCAGAAATACTGATAACAAGTCAGAGGATTTGTTGTTGTTGCATTCTTGCCTTTGGCTTAGGAACAGTTAATTAGATATTTCTTGATATAGGACTTAATGATGAACAGACTTTTCACCATATTATAAATCTGGTCCTAATGTTGAGATTGGATCAAAGAACATAATATTCTACATAGTGAACTGCAGACATGATACAGTATCTAGCAGTTAATCCAAACACTTACCAGTCCATTGCTCAGCACCTGTCATGATTAAGGTTTGCTGTGTACAGTTTAATGTGGTTTAGCCTTAGGTGAATGGTAAAGGTCACTTTTAGATCTGGTATTTCTAGACCGGACAAAAGGCCCTAGTTTAGTATTCCTTCACTGCCCTGTTTAACGGCGTGAATCAGGATCACTTGAAGTGACAAAAGAGAGGCTTTGGATCCAAATCTTTCCCGAGCTGAGGGAACAATGACCGTTTATCCCTCTCTGATTTGGCTCTGAAGATTGATATTTGCATTTGTACAGACAGGAGTTATTGTTTTGCCAGTTCTTTGAAGCAGCCTAATCATAACACATGGTGATGATGAATATGGATTAGATTAGATTAGATTAGATTTTGCTTCTCCTTCTCTTCCTGAGGTTGTAATACAAATCATTATTTCCTATAAATTGTTCGGCAGCCTATGGGCCTGTCCATCAGCTCTCAAGATATGATTCCTTTAACGAATTGAAGGTCAAATGCAGGCGGTTTTTAAAAAATCTCAAAATCATGTATTGGTAACAATTAAGTACCTTACTTACTGTGATGGTTTTTTAATTAACATTTTCAAAAAGAAACAAAAATAGTGTCTTAGAAAAGAGCAATTTCTCAAACAACTATTTAGCTAGGATTGTCTGGGAGTGAGTGGGGAGGGGGAAACTGAAAACTTACTGTTGTCAGAGAGGTTTGAAACTCTCTTTCTTATTGATCTATTAACTAATTTACCGCCTGGTGATGTCACAAGGCAGGCCAAAACTCCGTCTGACCAAAACAGGTTGAACTGTGGCGGTCTTTTTAAATAGCTCTTTCACTAAAAGGGCATTATCATATTTTTCACAATTTGTTTGGGTATTATTCTAACCTACAGTACCAGTCAAACGTTTGGACACACTTACTCATTCCAGGTTTTTTTTTATTTCATTTTTTACATTGTTCTACATTGTAGAATTAAATTGAACACATCAAAACTATGAAACAACACATATGGAATCATGTAGTAACCAAAAAAAGTGTTTTATATTTGAGATTCTTCAAAGTAGCCACCCTTTGCCTCAATGACAGCTTTGCACACTCTTGGCATTCTCTCAACCAGCTTCATGAGGTAGTCACCTGAAATGCATTTAAAATAACAGGTGTGCCTTGTTAAAAGTTCATTTGTGGAATTTCTTTCCTTTTTAATGCGTTTGAGCCAATCAGTTGTGTCAAGGCCAATCAGTTGTGACAAGGTAGGGATGGTATATAGAAGATAGCCCTATTTGGTAAAAGACCAAGAACATATAATGGCAAGAACAGTTCAAATAAGCAAAGAGAAATGACAGTCCATCATTACTTTAAGACATGAAGGTAAGTCAATCAGGAACATTTCAAGAACTTTTCTTCAAGTACAGTCTCAAAAACCATCAAGCGCTATGATGAAACTGGGTCTCATGAGGACTGCCACAGGAAAGGAATACCCAGAGTTACCTCTGCCGCAGAGGATAAGTTCATTAGAGTTAGCAGCATCAGAAATTGCAGCCCAAATAAATGCTTCACAGAGTTCAAGTAACAGACATCTAACATCAACTGTTCAGAGGAGACATGGTGAATCAGGCCTTCATGGTCGATTTTGCTGCAACAACAAAAATCACTACTAAAGGGTACCAATAAGAAGAAGAGACTTGCTTGGGCCAAGAAACATTGCTTGCTTGGACATTAGACTGGTGGAAATCTGTCCTTTGGTCTGAGGGGTCCAAATTTGAGATTTTTGGTCCTAACCGCTGTGTCTTTGTGAGATGCAGAGTAAGTGAACGAATGATCTCCGCATGGGTAGTTCCCACAGTGAAGCATGGAGGGGGAGGTGTGATGGTGTGGGGGTGCTTTGCTGGTGACACTGTCTGTGATTTATTTAGAATTCAAGGTACACTTAACCAGCATGGCAACTATAGCATTCTGCACTGATACTCCATCCCATTTGGTTTACGCTTAGTGGATCTATAATTTGTTTTCAACAGGGCAATGACCCAACACACCTCCAGGCTGTCTAAGGGCTATTTGACCAAGAAGGAGAGTGATGGAGTGCTGCATCAGATGCCCTAGCCTCCACAATCACCAAACCTCAACCCAATTGAGATGGTTTGGGATGAGTTGGACCGCAGAGTGATGGAAAAGCAGTTAACATGTGCTCAGTATATGTGGGAACTCCTTCAAGATTGTTGGAAAAGCATTCCAGGTGAAGTATGGGAACACTTCTTCAAATTAGTGGATTCGGCTATTTCAGCCACACCTGTTGCTGATCGGTTTATAAAATTGACCACACCGCCATGCAATCGCCATAGGAAAACATTGGCAGTAGAATGAAGAGCTCAGTGACTATCAACGTGCCACCTTTCCAACAAGTCAGTTCATCAAATGTCTTCCCTGCTCGAGCTGCCCCAGTCAACTGTAAGTGCTGTTTTTGTGAAGTGGAAACGTCTAGGAAAACAACAGTGGTAGGCCACATAAGCTCACAGAACAGGACCACTGAGTTCTGAAGCACAGAACCCTGACCTCAACCCCATCGAACACCTTTGGGATGAATTGGAACGCCGACTGCGAGCCAGACCTAATCGCCCAACCCCTCACTAATGCTCTTGTGACTGAATGGTAGCAAGTCCCTGCAGCAATGTTCCAACATCTAGTTGAAAGCCTTCCCAGAAGAGTGGAGGCTGTTTTGACAGCGAAGGGGGGGCCCACTCCATATTAATGCCCATGATTTTGGAATGAGATGTTCGACGAGCAGGTGTTCACATACTTTTGGCTATGTAGTGTAGCTACAGTAGTTGCCGTGGTATCCAAACAGACTAGTTTAGCTAACCAAACTGTTATGAAAATCAAATTCAGCGAACGCAATACTGTTTTCAATTCGACTTTTGCTTTCAAAAGCAGCGCAAACAAAACTTGTAAAAATGAACTATAGCCATTGAAATCTATCGTGCATTATATTGAAATAATGCACACTCTAGAATGCCCTTCAAGCCAATCAGAAAGGAGTATTTAATAATGCCATGGTATAATTAAGCAATAAGGCATGAGGTGGTGTGGTATATGGCCAATATACCACGGCTAAAGGCTATTCTACTGCACAACACAACACGGAATGCCTGGATACAGCCCTTAGCCGTGGTATATTGGCCATATACCACAAACCCCCGAGGTGCCATATTGCTATTATAAACTGGTTACCAATGTAATTAGAGCAGTAACCAGAAATGTTTTGTCATACCCTTGTTATAAGTTTGATATACCACGGCTATCAGCCCATCAGCATTCAGGGCTCGAATCACCCAGTTTATTTCACAGTTTTGTCAAGTTGGCTTGATGTTTTTTGGATGGTGGACCATTCTTGATACACACGGGAAAATATTGATAATGAAAAACTCAGCAACGTTTGCAGTTCTTGACATCAACCGGTGCGCCTGGCACTTACTACCATACCCTGTTCAAAGGCACTTAAATATTTTGTCTTGCCCATTCACCCTCTGAATGTCACACATACACAATCCATGTCTCAATTGTCTCAAGGCTTAAAGATCCTTCTTTAACCTGTCTTCTCCCATTCATCTACACTGACTGAAGTGGATTTAACAAGTGACATCAATAAGGGATCATAGCTTTCACCTGGTTAGACTATGTCATGGAAAGAGTGTTCTTAATGTTTTGAATTCTCACAAGTTTGGGGCCACTTAGAAATGTCCTTGTTTTTGAAAGAAAATACATTTTTTTGTCCATTAAAATTACATAAAATTGATCAGAAATACAGTCTAGACATTGTTAATGTTGTAAATGACCTTTTAAAAGGCTGATTGATCATTAGAAGACCCTTTTCAATTATGTTAGCACAGCTGAAACTGTTGTTCTGATTAAAGAAGCAATAAAACTGGCCTTCTTTAGACTAGTTGAGTATCTGGAACATCAGCATTTGTGGGTTCGATTTGATTTGATTACAGACTCAAAATGGCCAGTCCTCAACTGGCAGCTTCATTAAATAGTACCTGCAAAACACCCGTCTCAACGTCAACAGTGAAGAGGCGACTCCAGGATGCTGGCCTTCTAGGAAGAGTTCCAAAGAAAAAGCCATATCTCAGACTGGCCAATAAAAAGAAAAGATTAAGATGGGCAAAAGATCACAGACACTGGACAGAGGAACTCTGCCTAGAAGGCTAGCATCCCGGAGTCGCCTATTCACTGTTGATGTTGAGACTGGTGTTTTGCAGGTACTATTTAATGAAGCTTGCAGTTGAGGACTTGTGAGGCGTCTGTTTCTCAAACTAGATACTCTAATGTACGTGTCCTCTTGCGCAGTTGTGCACTGGGGCCTCCCACTCCTCTTGCTGTTCTGGTTAGAGGCAGTTTGCACTGTTCTGTGAAGGGAGTAGTACACAGCGTTTTATGAGATCTTCAGTTTTTTGGCAATATCTTGCATGGAATATCCTTCATTGCTCAGAACAAGAGTAGACTGATGAGTTTCAGAAGAAAGTAGTTTGTTTCTGGCCATTTTGAGCCTGTAATCGAACCCACAAATGCTGATGCTCCAGATACTCAACTAGTCTAAAGAAGGACAGTTTTATTGCTTCTTTAATCAGGACAACCGTTTCAGCTTTGCTAACATAATTGCAAAAGGGTTTTCTAATGATCAATTAGCCATTTAAAATGATAAACTTGGATTAGCTAACACAACGTGATGTGATGGTTGCTGATAATGGGCCTCTGTATGCCTATGTAGATATTCCATTAAAGATCAGCCGTTTCCAGATACAATAGTCATTTACAACATTAACAATGCCTACACTGTATTTCCGATCAATGTTGTTAATTTAGTAGACAATTCTTTTTGCTTTTCTGTCAAAAACATGGACATTTCTAAGAGACCCCAAACTATGCTTGGACACAAGAATAGAATAATAGTAAATACATCAAAACTATGAAATAACACATATGGAATCATGTAGTAACCAAAACAGTGCAAAACCAATTAAAATATAGTTTCGATTTTAGATTCTTCAAAGTAGCCACCTTTGCCTTGACGACAGCTTTGCACACTCTTGGCATTCTCTCAACCAGCTTCACCTGGAATGCTTTTCCAACCGTCTTGAAGGAGTTCCCACAATGCTGAACCCTTGTTGGCTGCTTTTCCATCACTCTGCGGTCCAACTCATCCCAAACCATTTCAATTGTGTTGATGTCGGGTGATTGTGGAGGCCAGGTCATCTTATACAGCACTCCATCACTCTCCTTCTTGGTCAAATAGCCCTTACACAGCCTGGAGTTGTGTTGGGTCATTGTCCTGTTGTAAAACAAATGATAGTCCTACTATGTGCAAACCAAATGGGATGGCGTATCACTGCAGAATGCTGTAGTAGCCATGCTGGTTAAGTGTACCTTGAATTCTAAATACATCACAGACAGTGTCACCAGCAAAGCACCCCAACAACAATACACCTCCTCCTCCATGCTTCACGGTAGGAACTACACATGCAGAGATCATCCGTTCACCTACTCTGCGTTTTACCAAAACTCAGTGGTTGGAACCAAAAATCTCTATTTGG
Source organism: Oncorhynchus keta (assembly GCF_023373465.1). Lineage (NCBI taxonomy): Eukaryota > Metazoa > Chordata > Actinopteri > Salmoniformes > Salmonidae > Oncorhynchus > Oncorhynchus keta. The sequence continues at coordinate 21,090,490 of NC_068456.1, forward strand.
ACTCATCAGACCAAAGGACAGATTTCCACTAGTCTAATGTTCATTGCTTGTGTTTCTTGGCCAAGTAAGTGTCTTCTTCTTATTGGTGTCCTTTAATAGTGGTGTTTTTTTTTGTTGCAGCAATACGACCATGATGGCCTGATTCACGCAGTCTCCTCTGAACAGTTGATGTTGAGATGTGTATGTTACTTGAACTCTATTTGGGCTGCAATTTCTGAAAAACACTGGTTCCAACTTGCGCAACGTGACTACAAAATATCTCAAATGTTACCTGTAAACTTTGCCAAAACATTTCAAACTACTTTTGTAATACAACTTTAGGTAGTTTTTAACGTAAATAATCGATAAAATTGAAGACGGGATGATCTGTGTTCAATACAGGAAGAAAACAAACTGTAGCTAGCTTTCTGGTCACGTGCCTCTATCTAACAGTACACTTCAAGTGACCCTCGTTCAAGATGGCCGTACTTCTTCATTACACAAAGGAATTTCTAAAGACTGTTGACATCCAGTGGAAGTGAATGGAACTGCAAGAAGGTTCCTTAGAAATCTGGATTCCCAATGAAAACTCCTTGAAAAGAGAGTGACCTCAACAACAACAAAAAATCTGAATGGTTTGTCCTCTGGGTTTTGCCTGCTAAATAAGTTCTGTTATACTCACAGACAGGATTCAAACAGTTTAAGAAACTTCAGAGTGTTTTCTATCCAAATATACTAATTGTATGCACATGTTATCTTCTGGGGATGAGTAGCATGCAGTTGAATTTGGGCATGCATTTCATCCTGACGTGAAAATACTGCCCCCTGTCACCAAGAAATTAACGCTTTTTTGGTTACTACTTGATTCTGTGTGTGTTATTTCATAGTTTTGATGACTTCACTGTTATTCTACATTGTAGAAAATAGTAAAAAAAATAACGAAAAACCCTTGAATGAGTAGGCGTGTCCAAACTTTTGACTGTTCTGTATATGTAAAACACATATATAAAATCATGTTTTTGGCTGCTCTGGGCCTTTAAGAAAGCCTCTGAAATAAACAGAGCGCCAGCTCAAATTAATTTCATCACCAGGAAAAGTACTTAATGGAATAGTCTGCAGGGGTTTTCCACCACTTTGGTGACTTGGCCTTTCCTGGATTCCACAAACCAATCCCCCTTTAACTCAGATGAAAGACCAGCTTGTTGTTAGTAAAAACATAATGTTATTGCTCAGTTGCTTGTTTGGCATGTAAATCCATTATTTTAATGGGACGCACATCTTTAATTGAATTTGTCACTGAATTACAATTGTATTGATTTCCAAAGAATCTTACAATAATAGGCCTACATTATATTAAGAAATGTAGTTGTAGCCTAATTACATTCCAATATGAAAGAGAAAGACCTGTCTGCCTCTTGCCTATTTAACTTTTGTATTTTTTATTACTGGTTAGGTTGCATACTGGAATGTACTATGAACATCATGGAAAATGGCTGCTCATGTAAAGAAAGGCTCAATAGCCACAACCGGAAGTTAAGTATTTATTGACCTCGCCAAAATGTAAGCTCTTGTTCCCTCATTGAGTTATTCCCTCATTGACTTTTCCATGTCTGTCATGTTGTGCTCTTTCTGCCCTCTAGTGTGCAAGAAGATACCTTGCATTTGATTTTGATATTGTGTGTCATATTCATTACTAGAAGTGTTCCTCGGAGACACATTTTCTGTTTTGAACTCCACCAAGGATTTATATAAGAGAAATCCCTATATTTACATAAATGTAACCTATTACTGTCCAAAGAGCCTTCATAGCGGACTGAATTCCTTTCATGGCCTCTCGATTGTAGACTGTCCCAGGCACCCTGCTTTCAGGAAATTACATAAGTCATATTGTATTACCATTACTGTATTACGTGATCAGGAGAATATTATATGCTCTCCCTGTACTTATTCTCTCATTGAGTCTTTTACAGTGCAGGTGCTATTTATAGTGTGACTCTTCATAGTTAACTGTTCAGCAACAGAGAAGCAGAAAAGAATCAAGCATCCTGTCGTGCCCAAAGAACATTGTTATTTTTAGTTAATTTCCCAATAAAATTTAAATGAGAAGATACTGTGTCTGGAATATTAAGTTTAACACTTTGTGTGATGTACCATGGATTTTAGGAGAATGTTCAACCGAGGTGTGATAACCACACCAGTATGGACGGTACCTTCACCTCTCAATGGCATTCTTGAGAAGTGATATAGGGAAAAGCAGTCATGTTCTTACCCAGATATAAGACAATGGGTCTTCATCTCCCAACACAAAAATGCCGGATTATGTAATTCTCATCCATGTCTGCCGATAGATACTGATTTATAATTGGTATTGCTAGGTGCCAAACTTAGCATGGCATGGTATTCAATCTTACAGCAGATGGTATCCTCACAGATTGGAAACGTGAGAGCAGCTCGACAGTGTGTATATGAAATTACTCACTATTTTCCTCACCCTATTTATATAGTTAGTCACGTCGAGTTCACCACATTATTTCTCAACGGTGCAGTGGTTATGGTGAATAATTGTTTCACTACATTAACATCTGTCTTTCTTCTCTCCTCCCTCTCCCTCTTTCAAATAAGTCACATTTAATTGTATATTTCCTTTCTTGGCCTGGGGCCTGGTGCCAGCTGTATGAAATGTAGTTTTACTGCCTCTGCTGCCAGCAGTTTGGTTTGTAGAAAAAATAACAAAATTCCCACTGAGCCACTTCAACTCTTAAAGGCATTTCTCTTTGTGAAGAAGAAGCAAACCACTCATGCATGATTCCTGGTTTGTTCTACCACAATGTCCCTTAAAGAGGAAATTGAGCAACAACTTTATGTGCACACATGAGAATAATTCTATGCCTTGAGAAGGTTTGAGAAGTTATTTCCAAATAGCATTTGGATTGTTATTATAATAGCTGGCCTTAAAGTTATGGGCGAGGCTTTCCAAATAATATTTAACATTCCATCACTGGTTGCTACTACCTCTTTTCAATATTTGATACTCTGTTTTGTGGTGTTCCACCTGTACAGTATTATTCAACATGTTTTTCTCAGTATTTATGTTGGTCCATATTTTGTTTCACACATTTGATAAGATCTTGGTAATAATAGCCCCCTTCATGTCACAATCCACCCTGTAATTAGTCTCATCAACAGCACAGCTCAGTCAGAATGGATGGTTCTTTAGTTACTCTAGTCTAGCAGCTGTAGTGTGTTAACCGTTTCCACGGTAATGTGATGTAAAGATTAACAAGCCCTGACTGGGGGCCTCTGCCTTGCCTCATCTGCTGGCTCAGTGCCAGGTGTTAGTTGGCTCCCCAGCTCTCTCAGCACATACCAGCTCTGTGTTGCAGCATGCTCTCTCGTCTATGCTAACTGACTCACATCCACCACCACTGTGTACTCTGGTCAGTCAAGTGTCAAAATGAAGGTTGAAGTTAAAGTTGTGTCTTTGTCTACGCCACAGTTGTAGGCCTAGCATCTCTGGTAGGTAAAGGGATACTTCGGGATTTTGTCAATGAGGCCCTTTATCTATTTCTCCAGTCAGATGAACTCATGGATAGCATTTTTATGTCTCTGTGTCCAGTATTAAGTTTGAGGTAGTTTCGCAAGCCAATGCTAACTAGCGTTAGTGCAATAACTGGAAGTAATAACTGTTAGCATTATGCTAACACTAGTTAGCAACTCCCTTCATACTGGACACAGAGACATAAAAATGGTATCCACGAGTTCATCTGACTCTGGGGAAGTAGATAAAGGGCCTCATTGACAAAATCTCGAAGTATCCATTTAATCTTAATATAACTTCCTAGAGCGAATGTCCTCTTCCAATATAAGTTGGAGCTTTTCATTACTGTGTGGGGGAGTTATCTTATAAATTGATTTATTTTCTTATTCCCAGACCCATGGTGGTTTGCATTTAAACATTCATCTTTAGCCTCCTGGGTGGCGCAGCGGTCTAAGGCACTGCAACACAGTGTTGTGGCGTCACTACAGCCTGGAAGTCGTTACTGGCTGTGGCCGGGAGTTCCATAGGGTGGCGCACAATTGGTCCAGTGTCGTTAGGAGAGGGTTTGGCCCGGGGGGCTTTACTTGGCTCATTGCGCTTTAGCGACTCCTTCTGGTGGGCTGGGCGCCTGCAGGCTGACTTCGGTGGTCAGTTGAACGGTGTTTCCTCCAACACATTGGTGCGGCTGGCTTCCTGGTTAAGCGAGCGGGTGTTAAGAAGCGCGGTTTGGCGGGTCATGTTTCGGAGCACACATGACTCGACCTTTGCCTCTCCCGAGCCCGTTGGGGAGTTGCATCGATGAGACAAGATCATAATCACAAAATTGGGGAGAAAAAGGGGGTAAAAATAAATCATATATAATAAAAGAACATGAATCTTTAAAGACTTGTTGATTTTTACACATGTTACGTTGCAGCTACATGGGCAGGGTAAGAGGTGATAAATCCATATTAACTTTGTGTCAGATTTAGGTTAACTCAGTCTCTTCCACTCTCTTTCCAGGCTCCTCCTACCTTACGAAAGGCACACCAAAGGAGAGGAAGACAAACCCCTCCCCTCAGCAAAACCCAAAAAACAGGAGCATGGAGCCCAAGAGGGGGGTGCCAAACACAAAGGGGTCACAGCAAAACGACCTAAAGGTGGACTACACCAGAGGCAGGGGGCCAGGAAGAAGAGGGAGAGAGGGGACACTGCAAAAAGCCAGGAGCTCTCACAGGTCAGTCTCACTAGTTTTCTGTCCGTCTGTCTCAGGCTCTCACAAACACAGGTTCACACACACTCTTTCTTAGAAAAGATAACATTTGCTAACATCACACACGCATCATGTCTATGTATCGAATAACAGTATGGAGGCCTCCCGAGTTGTGCAGTTGTCTAAGGCACTGCATTGCAATTCTTGAGTTGTCACTACAGCCCCGGTATCGATCCCAGGCTGTGACACACGGGTTAAGCGAGCAGTGTGTCAAGATCGTGTTTCAGAGTAAGCATGGCTCTCGGCATTCGCCTCTCAATAGTCCGTATGGGAGTTGCAGCGATGGGACAAGACTGTACCAATTGGATATCACGAAATTCAGGGGAAAAAGGAGTAAAAAGTACACACAAAAAAGAATAACAGTATGGCATGTGTTTTCCCACTAAGGTATCTGAGAAGAAAGGGGACAACCAGGAGCCAGCATCCATGAAGCAGGATCCTCTGCCCAGAGAAGAGCCTGAAGAGGAGGAGTTACAACTCACCCTGAAGAAAGAGGAGACAGTGAGCGAGGAGGAACCTTCGCGACTGAATCCCCCCAACACAGACTGCCACAGAGCTACACCTGTCCTCCACAGTGAACTGTCTCCACTGTCCGAGTGGAGACATCCCCAACAGCCACAGTCAGACAAACTCAACCCTGAGCAAAGGGACCAAGCTGATGGAACCCTGTCTAAGACCCCATATCCATACCACTGGGACAACAACAGTAAGCCTGGGTATAGCAGTCTACCTGACCCAAGCAATCCTGACATTCCAGTAACTAAAGACACAGACAGTCTCAGTTATGGACATGGTGGGAGGGTGGGGAAGGTGCTGCCCATGTGTAAGCAGAGCCCACCCCCACTGCAGCAGTACTCCACAGAGCTAATCACAGACAAACAGGACTCCCCCAGTAAAAACAAAGAGATTAATCAGTGTCACATGCCCATGCCAACAGCGTACTCAAAGGACAACCTGGGGGTCATGTCCCCACTAGCCAAGAAGAAGCTCCTCTCCCAAGTCTGTGAGACAAATCATTACTCATTCAGTTCCCCTCCTCTTCCTCTTCCTCCTCCCACTCCGTCAGCCAGCGTGGGTGATGTGAGCGACAGTTGTGTTGAAGAGGTGGTGAAACTGAGGCAGGACTTCCTGCCGGATAGCCCAGAGATGGCTCCTGTCTTCAGGCCTTCTGTCATCCAGCACGCCCAGAGCATCAAACCCCATCAAGAGAGGAGTCCTCTGGGGGATTTGTCTGAGCCCTTCACTTGCAGAGTGAGCCACTTCCAGCCCCAGCTCCACCCCCCCTGGCACCCCTACCTCCACAGGACTGAGACCCAGGATGGAGAGGAGAACGCAGGGGAGACACGGATGCAGCAGCAGCCCAGTCAGGCACCACCAGGCTACGCAGGTGACTGCTACTCCTCCCCTCACTTACACAACCTCTACCGGCAGACAGAGAACTGTCTGAGTCAAGAGCGAATGGACAGTTATCCCAACAGAGACAAACATGGACATTTTATCAGGGAACGCCAGAGCAGCGAGGTATTCACCTCAAACAATTCTGACAGAGAATATTTGACTTACAGAGCTACCCACTTCTCTGAGAGGACACAAACACATGGGGATAGACCAATGGAAGAGGAACCTCGAGATTTCAGTATTTCCAAGCCTGTCTCTCAAAGGATGTCTTTCACAAAGCCCTCTTTCTGTGGCCTCCCGTATCCCATGATGCACCAGAGTTTAGACTGTCACCCCAAAGCGTGCAGAGTCCCTCCGATGACTATATCTAGCACCAAACACCTGGAACCCCTTCAGCCCTTCTTCAACCCTAAAAGCCACGCTGAGGCTGTTGGTGCCTCGAGGCCCAGTAAGAGAAGCCTGGGGGAACTAGAGAATGAGGGGGTGCCAGACCGCAAGGTGCGAGTGGTGACCCCCATGCACCCCGCCGGCTCTGTCCGCCGAGGTGACCCACAGGGAGAGGAGCTCAAACCAGCCGAACCGGCGCACGCCGTCCACTTCCACCTCCACAGCCACATTCCCGAGGGCCACACCTACCCTCCCCACGCGCCCTTCTACCCAGGGATGTACCCCGGGATGCAGGACGCCCTCCATCACAACCTCCAGTACCTGAAGAGCCAGACAGCCGTGTCCCCTCTGGTCCCTCCGCTAGCCTTCCACTCCATGATGCTACAGAGGCAGTTGATGGCCTCCCAGCCCAGCCCCCACCACTTCTACAGGCACCCTGGGGGGGCGGCCCTGTACGGGGACCTCCTGCACCACCTGTACCCCCTGTCCACCCTCACCCACCCACAGCTGTCCTCCATGCACCCCAGCACCAGACTCTAACAGATGGACCCACGTGGAGCTTAACCGTCTCACCCTGGTACAGTGGATCTAGTGTTCTATTCTTCAGTAAGCATGACAACACTGATTAACTGTAGATGGTGGATTAACTCTTTAGTCAGGCACACAGTTCCATTTTTGTGTATTTTTGTGTTTTTTTGCACTGTATCACCACTTAGTTACTTTGGATAAATTTGCACTCTATGTAGTGTTTGTGTTCACCAACCAGGTTGTTTCTCTCACTCAACAGTCAGGTTCTTATTATCTTTGAGTGTGGAGGGAGACAGAGAAAAGCCATTGGCATGCATGTCAGGGGGATAATCATATTTGCTGGGACTCCAAAGGATTGGATTCCAAATCACTGCAATGCGTCAACTTCATCCTCCAAATGTGTTCTGGGGATTTTTATCAGGTTGAAACACTTAAAAACATGAGGGGACTATCTAAAATAAACTATTTTCACAAGATTTACCATCGGAAAAGTTCATGCAACTGTTAAGCATTCGGCTACTCCACCTTCAATCAATGTTCTGGATCTGTTTACAGCTCTCTAGTGTGGTGCTGTGGCCTGTTTGTGTTCATGTATTAGACCACTACACGTCTTAGAAATGACTGTGTTAAAACAAGGTGCTGTACAAAACCACAAGGTGCTGAGGTATTGTATGTAGATAACAGCTCATTTTCATCAGAACACCCAAGCTGTGAAGAATCCACATTTGACGTTTATCATCAGTTGTTTTTAAGGCAAGTCGTATCGTTTGTCAGGAACATTCTCTCAAAATGTTTTGTTGACCCTTGAGAGGTGGGAAAGTGACCCAGATACATTAATATATTGAACAGAAGGTATTTATACTGCGCTTAACATGAGTCACTGATGCTGCCTACTGTGACATCTGACAGCTCTTATCTTGACATAGCTCTGAAACATCACTGGTCTAAGGCTGTTTACTGCGCCTCCTTCATTCAACAGCATAATGCATGATAAATACAAATGTGTCTTGTAGATTATTGCTTTGTGAATATCTGTGCCTTTCTTAATCTTCGATTAGGGGTTGCAGCACTAGTTTTCTATCATGACTGACTTTCAGGAGACTGTTGTAGGCTTGGCCTAGTTTGTGCAGCCCACCAGAGTTGGATGTGGCCTGGACGTGCCAGCCTCAGTTGAAGACCATTGTCCAGCCCAAGAACTGCATGTACTTTAGTTTTTTGTTTTTAAGCGTATTTGAGATTATCTGTATAATGGAAAGCGCTATATAAAATAAATCTATTATTATTACAGTTATAAGGTTCCATTCTATCATCACATTGCAGTGCAAACTCATTGGACTGTAATTGTATAGTACCATAGTTACCATTTAGCACAGGGATAGTTAAGCACTGGTGTAGAGAATGGCTACTATAATAGATTTATGTGCCACTGCCAGACATAGTGATCAAAAGGCAGTGTGTCGCGCCCGAGGAATAATAGCACCTGGTCTGGGTTAACAACCATCATAACTGCTTTTAATGGGTATTTGGAACATGTGAAATATAGGTAACACATTTGCTGTTTAAATTTGTTTTAAAGCCAATCGACTGAGATTGAGCAGACACTTATAGGAAAACTCCACCTAAAAAGTATATTTTGGTATTTGTTTCATTAGTCCATTGTTGATATAGTCCCAACATGTTTTGCATGTCAGCAATCAGGTTTTCAAGATATACAACTTTCAAGATACAGAAATACAGCCGTTACGATCTATTTCGCATCATATGATGCTGCGTATTTTTGTATTTTTAATGTTATACATCTTGAAAACTTGATTGCTGAAATGCAAAACATTTTGGGACTATATTTACATACTATATCAATAATGGACTAATGAAACAGCAAAATATAGTTTTTGGGTGGAATTTTTTTCCTTTAAGATAAACATTCATTCACAATTACATGCTCTTAATGTCATGTTTGCCTCAGCAGCGTCAGTAACTGACGCTTAAGTTCCTTAACGTTCAAATCCATTCTCTGGCATCTTTCTATGTCTGACTTTTTAATAATGTAAATACTTTTGACTGTCTGTTATCATGTGTAATATGTTATAATCTGTAAATAGTATAAATGCATATAGCTGGTTACACAATCTAGATGTCACAGGTCACCTTACATTTAGATCTGAACACTAAAGTTAGGACATTTTTTATTTGCTTGTTTTGTGTTCTTGTTTTCCACATTGTTTCCATGTTGTTTTTCTTTAAAGTGTTTTTGATACTATGTGCCATCTGTTTACCAATGATTCAGCTGGCAAACAAGAAAAACATTTTGTATTATATGATCCTCTGTATATTTAATTAAAATATTTTACTATCTACGAATGTCTTTCTCCCCTTAATTGTGGTGGTACTACACCACAGATGGGTGGGATTGGGAAATGGAACTTATTTCCTAAGAAGATTCATTGTGAAATACTGAAATGTCATGTAGACCCAACTACAAATCTATTCCAAGGCATTTTACCAGTGTTGGGTCATACTCATAACATCTTAATGCAATTTGCTGACAATATGTCTGGAACAGAAGGTTCCTAAAAATTCAAAGGTTTTGTGTTTCCATTAATAGTGGCTGTATGCAGACTGGTAATACGTTTTCAGTTGAGAGATATTTTAGATATTTATAAAAGTACAGACCGTACCTAGGTCTGATTAGGGAGTGATGAAGTGTCCTTATATTAGAATGGTATTAGCTGATATTGGGTGTTATCTTCAAATGCTGTTATCTAGGACAAGCAGTATTATTCACATTAAAAAGGACAGCAGTGGTCATTTATAGCAGATAGTTATATGCAATGTTACGTCAGTGAGTCTGCCCTTTCTAAAAGTGATTTGAGTCACGTTACCCACAACTGATTATACAGCATTTGCTGCAGTATGTGGATGTGCTTAGCCTGCTTACGGTGTTACCGCCATCTCCTGGTACAACTGCACTATGATGGAGGATATTTTGGTTACTAGTTTTTACTAGAGGTCAACCGATTAATCGGAATGGCCGATTAATTGGGGCCGATTTCAAGTTTTCATAACAATCGGAAATCGGTATTTTTGGGCGCCGATTTTTAAAATAACTTTATTTAACTAGCCAAGTCAGTTAAGAACACATTCTTTTTTTCAATGAAGGCCTAGAAACGGTGGGTTAACTGCCTTGTTCAGGGGCAGAACGACAGATTTTCACCTTATCAGCTCGGGGGATCCAATCTTGCAACCTTACAATTAACTAGTCCAACGCTCTAACCACCTGCCTCTCATTGCACTCTACGAGGAGCCTGCCTGTTCCACGAATGCAGTAGAAGCCAAGGTAAGTTGCTAGCTAGCATTAAACCTATCTTACAAAAAAACAATCAATCATAATCACTAGTTATAACTAAAGATGGTTGATGATATTACTAGTTTATCTAGCGTGTCCTGCGTTGCATATAATCGATGCAACGCTGGGGGATGATTTAACAAAAGCGCATTTGCGAAAAAAAGCACAAACGTTGAACGACTGTACCTAACCATAAACACCAAGCATTCATTCAAACAGCACTTGTGCGTTCTCTTCGCAAGCACAGCGCTGTTTATGACTTCAAGCCTATCAGCCTAATGGCTGGTGTAACCGCTGTGAAATGGCTAGCTAGTTAGCGGGGTGTGCGCTAATAGCATTTCAAACATCACTCGCTCTGAGACTTGGAGTAGCTGTTCACCTTGCTCTGCAAAGGCCGCGGCTTTTGTGGAGCGATGGGTAATGCTGCTTCGAGTGTGGCTATTGTCGATGTGTTCCTGGTTCGAGCCCAGGTAGGGGCGAGAAGAGGGACGGAAGCTATACTGTTACACTGGCAATACTATAGTGCCTATAAAAACATCCAATAGTCAAAGGTATATGAAATACAAATGGTAGAGAGAAATAGTCCTATAAATACTGTATTAACTACAACCTAAAACCTCTTACCTTGGAATATTGAAGTCTCATGTTAAAAGGAACCACCAACTTTAATATGTTCTCATAGTCTGAGCAAGGAACGCAAACGTTAGCTTTTTTACATGGAGAAGTAAACGTGGGATATGTGCCAACAATTTGTTTTTGCATTATTTAAACCAAATTGAACATGCTAAATTGATTTTTATTGATGTTTTTAAAAATTTTTTTTTTTTTTTAAGTAGTAGAAATGGGTTTTAATCCACAACATCAAAGACCGTTAGATATCTTACAGTATACGAGAGGGAAACAAGATAATCGAATACGTTAGGGCTGCACAGACCATCAACAATACACATTTAACAATAACAAATCAGAAATAACTAGTACAACCATTAACTTTAGACAGTTCACTGAATATTGTTAACGAATACGCATTAAAAGTGTTAAAAAATGACAAACGGCATGGAGCTTTGAAATCCTGTGTATTTTAGCAAATGCTAGCCTAACTACTAAACAAGTGCTAACGGCTAAATAAATGGCTAATTATTTGGAACAATAATGATACATCTACAATTCCAAAACAGTTCCTTAAAACCCATTGTCGCTCTACATATTTAAAAAATGTTTTTAAAAAGAATAGAAAACAAAGTGATAACTGGCTCAGGCCACAGTGTACTGTGCATTAGTTTGGTCCGCTAGAAAGTCAATTGTTCCATTTCAATCTTCAGGCCACTGCTTATATCGAGTGCAGCGCAAAACTGAAATTATTTTCTCCTCTACTGGCCTATAAGATCATTTCATGCAATGCTTACATTAGATCCACTATTCGCTGTGTCGCTGATAAAGTGTTCAATATATATCGATTCAGTGATATATTCTGGTTAGAAAGGCCAATGCATTAAGGACTATTATCATAGTATATCATAGTGGTTAGGTACACCATGCCAAAAGAACCAAGAGAACATTATTTATCCCAAAGGTCCCACATTCAGAAGTGTATTTGCAGTCTATACATGATAATATTCCTACAGTGAGTTATTGGACACACATTGGAATAAGACCATTTCATTAAAGGAAGGTTGCTTAGTCATTAAGAAATGTCCCTAAAAACACCCAAATAGGTCCTATTAGTAAAAGTTAAAAGGCATATTTGGGCCACTGGTGACCCTGGCTTCAGGCTTTAGTCCCAGGTGAGGTTCAGTCAGTCACCAGGCTTTAGGGTTCATCTTCTCCCTAAAGGACTTCCTCAGTTTGTTGCGTGGAGCAGGGACGGGCGCAGGCCTGGGGGGGACATCAGGAGTCTGGGGGTACTCCAAGTCCTGCTGGAGAGGCTCTATCTGGCCCAAGGGGGCGTTCTTTCTGGACAGGCCACCAGGGTTCCTCTGCAGCTGCTGGATGATGGCGGAGAACTTGGCGTCCAGCGAAGGTCGCCCTGTCTTGGTTCGCACCCCAACGTTCTCCTTTTCCTGATATGGAGGAGGGGGTCTGGCTGGTGGGAGGCTGAAAGGCTGCTTGTCAGCAGGTGGGGGCGGGGCACGCCTTTTCTTGTTGTCGTTGGAGACAGAGCTGGGAGTTGGGCTGGGACGGGGACTCTCTTTGCCCGGAGACAAAACACTCTTCTGCACCACTATGGGGATGGACCCGTCAAACAGAGCAGACCATTTAGGAGGCTCCCTTGCCTCCTCCTCACCAATGAGGAAGTGGCCCCCTGTTTCCTCAATTTTGCTGTGGATGATGTCGGTGATACTCTCAAACTTTCCAGGAGAATTTATACCTTTAGAACAAGATGGAAAATTTACTAAATGAATCATATAGTATATAAATAGTGTCTGACAGCGAAAAGGTCCCAACACTGCTTTCAGTAAGGCAGTTCTACAGAAACTTAGTGACCTCTTGAGAGGAGTTCACATGATCTGACTGATTATTTGATTATGTGATGGATTGTATTAATTTGATTTCGTTATTATTTGATTGATTGCATTTTCTATTTAATTTGTGTGTATTGCAGGGCTCATTTGAAAAATAAGTTGTATTTTCTCACCCAAAACTGCATATCAGAAAAATCTAAGACAATATGTAGTCAAAGGTTTAGGGCACTGGACTTACTCAGGTCATTGTAGACAGAGTCAGCCTGTTTGGTGAGGAAGAGTGGGGGTTTCTTTGGTGACGTAACCTCAATCTTCATCAGCTCACTACAGCAGTGCTGCCACTGACCTGGGAGAGAGAAGATAAATCAGATCACAGCGTTGGGTGGCGAAATACAATTTGGATTAAATCTGTGAAAGAAAGAGCATGAGATTAAGGTTTTTGCTAACTCTTCCAAACACTCACTCTGGTCATAGAAGTGCTGCCAGAATGCTTCCATCCAGTCCTCCAGCTCCTCCCTGCTGTCAGTTGTGAAGATGTTGGTCAGAGCCCCCCCCACCACTGGGTTGGTGATGGTCAGACTGTTGGACCTCTTCTGAGGGCCCTTATCCACCACACGGATCCTAGTGTCCTGGACAGAGAAACAGCAGGAAAGCCCAGGGATGAAAAACTGAAAACTAACAGTTATGTGCTGTTCTATCACAATGATTTTGGTCGGTTACCATGGCAATGTCTACCTTGTTGGTGGGTATGATGAGGCTGGGATCCACCTTGGCAGTAATCTCCTCAGGGGTGTAGTAGCAGAACAGCCTCCCAGCCCTGAGCACACAGTACAGGCTGCAGTACCGGGACAGCCCCTCCACACTTTGCTGGAATAGAAGACAATTATTATGGGTAATATGTAGGGAGATACGGTAAGACATTGGTTTACTTTTCTACACCATAGAAGGGTATGTTATATGACTAAAGAAGGTTTTAGCTCTACTTATCAGGGCTTGACTGGCAGGGCCAGATATGGTACTCTATAGTTTGTCAGGGAGCAGTCAGAGAGTTAATAACAGTTAGCTCACCTGCTGAATCAGATAGCCATTCATCATGTCCTGGGTCATACAGACGGGCTGGGCAACTAGACGACAGCAGAGGTTCCCATAGAGGGGCAGCCAGGAGGACAACTCAGCTAAAGAGAAGAGTTCAAACAAGGCATATTGTGACCAATTCTGAAACCAAAAACATGCAATGAAATGAATCTTTAACGCAATGCAGTATATAAGAATGTCCAATGAAGTGTTGCTCTTACCATCCTGGAGGACAATGAGAGAATGGGACTGGAAGGCCCCATCGGCCCAGGCCAAGCCCAGAGAGGTGTACGCCAGCAGGCTGTACCTTGCCCCCCTAGGAAGGACAGACAGAGACCCAAAGTGATTTAACATACAAGACTAACCAGATGACTTACTAGGCAAAAGGCAACAACTGCCAAACCAAAAGGGGTGACTACAGTGCAGTAAATCTGGGCCCTACCCATTACATATAATCAGCACCCAACGTTGTTCCTGCACATGAGACCTGACCAGGGAAAACTCTAGGCCTTAACTACATCTCACATACAGCGGTATTGGGTTGGACTGCAGGAAAGCGTCAGGGTCTCCAGCTTCAAGCAGGGGGCAGAGTTTCCTCCCAGATGCCCTGCCAAAAGAGCTGCGTAACTTCTTAGCCAGTTTCTTTGGGGTGTTGACCAGGATGGTCTCCTCCTCTATGGCACAGCTATACAGCTCCACTTTCAGCTCGAAGGCAGGCCCAACACCGTTACTGTCAATCAGGAGGGAAATGTCCGATTCAGAACACTTAAAGATGCATTCTCAAACTTTTGTATAATTTCAGCCAGTAGTTTTGAAAGTGGTGCTCACACGCCAAAAGTGGTCCCTGTTTTTTGTGTAGTACGTCATCCATTTTGTATGATATCATACGAGCTTTGTAATTAGTTTGATATGTTACGAATCCAATATGTTACAAATTTGGATCCCGGAGTGCATCTTTAACAAGAAACTGGAGAGAAGACGATAGGGTCCTGCAGACAGAACCAAGGTATCCCATTTCAACAATATGAGTTTGTATTTGTGGTGAATACTTACAAAACTGTTACACCCTCAAAACAAACATCAGTCATCGATCTGTCCACAACCATCATCTCAGTGTCAAAAACTTCAGATCCAATTCTCATCAGGCAGAAGATGGCAACCTGCCGCGTGCCTAAAACCAGGATTCACAACCATAACTACATCCACACTCAGAATACATATTTTGAATATTGGCAAGGACATGGCTTGAATATGATAATTGCTTTAGTGATTAGGTTCAGTCTAAATTAAATGAATTTCCAGAGAATCGGTTTCTCCTATGTTGCTTTCCTTTTCCTTCACTGAAAACAATAAATGACAATCTACTCACTCCCTTTGTTATTAAAGTGGTCAGAGTCTTTCCACATCAACGGTATGCGCAGCCCTACAGTGGAGGACAGAGACAAACCTGTCAGTAAATGGAAGAATCCCAGTATACTTTCCAACAATGGTGCTAAGACAAGTGGCTCGGCTCAAATATCTAATGATCTTCATGAATATCAAACATGATACAGGACAGTCATTGTTCCCTTCTGACAAATAAAGAGAAGGATCTTACCAGACAAGGCCACTCTTCCTCTGCAGGCCACACGATCATCTGAAACTCGATCTGATAGTCTATGGCACACAAAACACATTAGAAATTCAACTTCACTTACGGAGCATGACTCCACAAACAAACACACATAACCAGACAATAGGAGGCCTATCTTTACCTCTGAGATGCGACACTCATATCATGGTTCTCCTTGTGCATTTCTGTCATGTAGGCCTTGATCCGAGTGTTGCAGGTCAGGAGGTTCTTGGAGGCATTCAGGATCTGCTCTCTATTGGTGCTGGCCACCAGGAGCTTGTAGGTCCCGTCCCGCATGCGGATCTCAAAGTCTATCTTCTCCTGCATGTTAGAGTCCTGTAGGAAGGGGATAACACCATAATAATATAAAGAGTGAATTACAATAGTGTGGATTCACAGGAGACAGGTAACTAAGGAGTTTGGTGATATCCTCTAGCTAAAGGATGTGACATGTCACAGACAGGAGACATTGATGGGTTCTGGGTAAGGACACAGATCTTGATAAACGAGGGATACTGGAAGGCAAGTCAATAGATCAAAGACTAAATGTGAAGAATGTTAAATGTTTAGAAAACACTCATTTGAAACTCATTTAATCCCTCTGAAATAAAGAAACTCAAAACATGACACAAATGTATGGTTGGGCCGACAAAAGATTGACAGGGTTTGATGTGCATGACATGTTGGGTGGTCTTTGCTAGAACACAAGAGGAAAGCCAACAAATAAACCATTAACATAGGGATGACTTTTATTAAAAAACAAAATCATTTATTTACACCACAGACATCTGATGGTATAAGAGGCTAAAGAAAGTATAGGCTACAAATAGTACAGTTTTCTGATTATTGAGCCTGGATCTCTTTCTCTATTTTGTCACCTGTTAGTTTCTTAGAAATCTGTTTTATGTACAACAAATTCATGTCCTCTTTAATTTCATGAGTGTCATTCAGATGTAGACATTTTCAAGCATTTTGCCTGCAAGAACATTCGTTTGTTAATAGAGCAAACAAAATTAACGTTTCGATAAACATGCAAAGCAGGAGTGTTCTTTGTGACCACTGAAAAGTAGTTATGTAGGAGAGAAACGGGTCCAATCTACGCAGCTAGCATATTGTAACGGGATAATGTGACGCTCCATTAGCCGTCACAGGACAGGTGCTATTTGGCATAGCAGAGATTTTTCGACCAACCTTATCTGGGCAACGATGCCATATTCGTTCCCATTCGGCAAATACATGCACATTCTAAAATGTCCGTATCCAGTTGCAGGTGGTTCGTTTTACATTTTGAAAATGCTCAGTTATAAAATACATATTTTTTTTCTTCCGTGAAGTTATCCAACAAAGTGTACATCTGTCTCAATCAATGAGAGGAGATTTGAAATATAACCATCTTGTCTATGTGCTTTGCCAAACAGTACCTATCCTGTAACCGCTAATGGAGTATCACATTACATAGCCTGATACAATCTGCTAGCCAGTGGTGGAAAAAGTACCCAATTGTCATTCTTGAGTAAAAGTACAGATACGTTAATAGAAAATGAATCAAGTAAAAGTCTAAAACTATTTGGTTTTAAATATACTTAAGTATCAAAAGTAAATGTAATTGATAAATGTACTTAAGTATCAAAAGTATAAATCATTTCAAATTCCTTATATTAAGCAAACCAGACAGCACCATTTCCTTTTTTAATTTACTGATGGACAGGGGCACACTCAGACATCATTTACAAATGAATGATGTGTTTAGTGAATCCACCAGATCAGAGGCAGTATTAATGACCAGGGATGTTCTCTTGGTAAGTGTGAATTGGACAATTTCCCTGTCCTGCTAAGCATTCAAAATGTAATGAATACTTTTGCCTGTCAGGGAAATATATGGAGTAAAAAGTACATTATTTTCTTTAGGAATGTAGTGAAATAAAAGTAAAAGTTCTCAAAAATAAAAATAGTTAAATACAGATAACAAAAAAACACTTAAGTAGTATTTTTACTTAAGTACTTTATACCACTGCTGCTAGCTAAATTCAGAAATAGCCACGATCAGAAGGAAATATACATCTCCATAAGTGTCAGTATAAGTGCCTAGACAGAGGCTATGTAGCCATGTAACTTGGCTACAGCGAGGCTGGGTTGTTTCTGGACAGGGCCAGAGTGGATGTAGTAACGTATCACATAGATTGAATTGAGGCTAGTGTTTTACAAAAATCAATGATCATAAAAGAAAGCGTTGGAACAGTTAGCAAACCATTAATATTTCTGCATTTACGTTAGCTAGCTAGAGCGCAAATTATAACTACTGTAACGCTATGTAGAATAAATCGTAAACTCAGCTGGATGCGTTAGTTGTTAGCTAGCTGACGCGTTCGTTAGACAGGTATCAGTTACAGAAAAACTTCAGTTTGCTAGCCTAGTAGTTAGCTAATCGGTTGACAACAAACTGGCACATTACCTCTGATTGCAAGAATACAGCGCTCTCACTTATCTTCTTTCTTTTTATCTCCATTGCGAGAGAGGAACACGAGGACCGAGCACTTGCATTTCTCCTGAAATTTTGAACGTCCCGCTGATAGTCCATATTCGCCATTCGTCCAGACAAGCCCCCAGTGCTTTTCCTATCAATTCAGTGATGACGCGTTCCGCTGCCAAACAAAACTGGATTCTACCATTTTCAAATTTGAATTTCAAATTCGATTCGAGGATGTCTGATAACCACAGCAGTGGTGTGCGTTTGAAATTATCTGTATGTGTTTTATCTCTAAGTAATAAGTTAAACATGACATTGATTCATGCATTTTACCAAGATATGGTCTGATTGTATACCCCGTCTGTCTCAGAGAGTGGTCACGCCGAATTGTCTGAGCTGCACATTATGGGATGCAAGCAACAATAATAATTCAATGGCCTGACAGTTAATAATTTACCATTTGTTATTTATTAATTTAGTTGGCAATTTGTACAGTTACACGACTATTTATTCCATTCAACAAAAACGTATTTTTGCGTGGTCATATATATATATATATATTTTTTATTTTTATTTTATTTTTTTTACCTTTATTTAACCAGGCAAGTCAGTTAAGAACATATTCTTATTTTCAATGACGGCCTGAGAACAGTGGGTTAACTGCCTGTTCAGGGGCAGAACGACAGATTTGTACCTTGTCAGCTCGGGGGTTTGAACTCGCAACCTTCCGGTTGCTACTCCAACGCTCTAACCACTAGGCTACCAATATGCCATCATGTGCAACGCTGCTGTTCTGTTTCAGTAGCCATTAAACGCGACATTTACTAGCAACATTCCATTGATCATTTGTTGCTGATCGTCACTAGCTAGTATTTATTCCCTCCGCAGCTTCACAGACGCGTCTACTATAAAGGAGGTTGGGGAGGCTGTGCTCACTACTCTCACTGATTAACATTTTCCGAAGCGTTCGCAGGACATTTGTGTGCAGGGGGAATTCTAGCTTTTTTTCTTATTTTTTTGTCATGAAACTGTTATTCAAATACAGGTAAACTATATGCACGCGAGATTACATGTATACACAGCTTGAAATATATAATGTTGTACATTTATTAAACACCATATGGCGCTATGTATCGATAGCAGCCGCCTGGCTAGCTAGCTAGTCCTGGTGAGCCATGTATGGGGTAGGAAGAGATGCTAATAACTAGCCTACATAAAACATTACCCGTTACATGTACGACATAATCTGTTGTACACAGTTAATATTGAATACCGTTATGTATCATTGCTTAGCTAAATACTTGAATTGCATGTGCTTGAGTCTGCTGTCAACCCAGCCTGATCTCATAAACTAGACGTAACATAGTAAACGTACATCCAGGTAATTCAAATTAGTATGATAAGTTTGGTATATTAACATAAGACCAGGGGTGAAAGTAAGGTGGTCTGGTACATGTCCCTACAAATTAATAGTGGGGGCACACCTTACAAAGCGGAGATAAGCGGCCGAGACCGAGGTGCCCATGGACAACAATCGCAGAATGTCATTAAAATACACATATACTGTACCAGTCAAAATGTTGGACACACCTACTCATTCAAGGTTTTTTCTTTATTTTTGACTATTTTCTACATTGTAGAATAATAGTGAGGATGTCAAAACTATGAAACACATGAAATCATGTAGTAACCAAAAAAGGGTTAAACAAATAAAAATATAATTTTTTATTTGAGATTCTTCAAAGTTGCCACCCTTTTGCCTTGACAGCTTTGCACACATCCAGCTTCATCTGGAATGTTTTTCCAACAGTCTTGACGGAGTTCACACTGCGCTCCAACTCATCACAAACCATCTCCATTGGGTTGAGGTTGGGTGATTGTGGAGGCTAGGTCATCTGATGCAGCACTTCATCAGCACTTCACTCTCCTTGGTCAAATATCCCTTACACAGCCTGGTGGTGTGTTTTTGTGTCATTGTCCTGTTGAAAAACAAATGATAGGGACCTCCCTAGTGGCGCAGTGGTCTAAGGCACTGTGCCACCAGAGACTCTTGGTTCGAGCCCAGGCTCTGTCGAAGCCAGCCGTGACTGGGAGGCCCATGAGGCGCGCTGTGTTAAGAAGCAGTGCGGCTTGGTTGGGTTGTGTTTCGGAGGTCGCATGGCTCTCGACTTTCGCCTCTCCCAAGTCCGTGCGAGAGTTGTAGCAACAAGGCAGAAACTACCAGTAATTGGATACCACAAAATTAGGGAGAAAAAGGGGGTTAAAAAGTTATAATAATTATAGCAAACCAGATGCTGTGGTAGACGTGCTGTGCCTTGAATTCTAATCAAATCACACCAGCAAAGTACCATCACAGCCCCTCCTCCGAGCTTCATGGTGGGAAAATCTAAAATAAGAAACCAAAGGACAGATTTCCACTGGTCTCATGTCCATTGCTCGTGATTCTTGGGCCAGGCAAGTCTCTTCTTATTGGTGTCCTTTAGTGGTTTCTTTGCAACAATTTGATGATGAAGGCCTGATTCACACAGTCTTTGAACAGTTGATGTGTCTGCTACTTGAACTCTGAAGCATTTATTTGGGCTGCAATTTCTGATGCCGCTAACTCTAATGAACTTATCCTCGGCACTTATCCTCATGAGAGCCAGTTTCGTCATAGTGCTTGATGAGACTGCACTTGAAGAAACGTTCAAAGTTCTTAATGTTCCATATTGACTGACCTTCATTGCTTAAAGTAATGATGGACTGTCATTTCTCTTTGCTTAATATAAGCTGTTCTTGCCATAGTATATACTTCGTTTTTAGCCAAATATGGCTCTCAAACGCATAAAGAAGGAAAGAAATTCCACAAATTAACTTAACAAGGCACACCTGTTAATTGAAATGCATTTCAGGTGACTACCTCATGAAGCTGGTTGAGAGAATGCCAAGAGTATGCAAAGCTGTCAAGGCAAAGGGAGGCTACTTTGAAGAATCTCAAATATATTTTGATTTATTTAACACCTTTTTGGTTACATTATTCCGTATGTGTTACTTCATGGTTTGTCTTCACTATTATTCTGCAATGTAGAAAATAATAACATTAAAGTGCATTCTGAAAATATTCATACTTCACTTTCAAAATTTTGTTACAGCCTTATTCTAACATTGATTCAATTGTTATTTTTTTCCCTAACCAATCTACACACAATACCCCATAATGACAAAGCAAAAACAGGTTTTACAATGTTTTTTTAATGGAAATATTACATTTACATAAGTATACAGACCCTTTACTCAGTATTTTGTTGAAGCACCTTTGGCAGCAACTAAAGCCTTGAGTCTTCTTGGGTATGACTTTACAAGATTGGCACACCTGTATCTGGGGAGTTTCTCCCATTCTTCTCTGCAACTCCTCTCCAGCTCAGTCAGGTTGGATGGGGAGCGTCGCTGCACAGCTATTTTCAGATCACACCAGAGACGTTATATTGGGTTCAAGTCCAGGCTCTGGCTGGGCCACTCAAGGACATTCATAGACTTTTCCCGAAGCCACTCCTGCGTTGTCCTGTTGGAAGGTGAACCTTCACCCCAGTCTGAGGTCCTGAGCGCTCTGGAGCAGGTTTTCATCAAGGATCGCTATACTTTGCTCCATTCATCTTTCACTCAATCCTGACTAGTCTCCCAATCCCTTCCGCTAAAAAACCTCCCCACAGCATGATGCTACCACCACGCTTCACCGTAGGGATGGTGCCAGGTTTCCTCCAGAAGTGACGCTTGGCATTCAAGCCAAAGAGTTCAATCTTGGTTTAATCAGACCAGAGAATCTTGCTTCTCATGGTCTGAGTGTCCTTTAGGTGCCTTTGGCTGTCATGTGCCTTTTTACTGAGGGAGTTGCTTCTGTCTGGCCACTCTACCACAAATGCCTGATTGGTGGAGTGCTGCAGATAGTTGTCCTTCTGGAGGGTTCTCCCATCTCCACAGAGGAACTCTGGAGCTCTCTCAGTAATGGCCAGGTTCTTGGTCACCTCCCTGACCAAGGCCCTTCTCCCCCAATTGCTCAGTTTGTCTGGGCGGCCAGCATTGGTGGTTTGAAACTCCGTCCATTTAAGATTGATGGAGGCCACTGTGTTCTTCACTACCTTCAATGCTGGAGAAAGTTTTGGTACACTTCCCCAGATCTGTGCCTCGACACAGTGCTGTCTCTGAGCTCTATGGACAATTCCTTCAACCTCATGGTTTGGTTTTTGCTTTGACATGCCCTGTCAACTGTTAGACCTTTTATATAGACAGATTTGTGCCTTTCCAAATCATGTCCAATCAATTGAATTTACCACAGGTGGACTCCAATCAAGTTGTAACAAGATCTCAAGGATGATGAACCTTGGAAACAGGATGCACCTGATCTCAATTTCAAGTCTCATAGGAAAGGGTCTGAATACTTACAGTACCGTTCAAAAGTTTGAGGTCACTTTAGAAATGTCCTTGTTTTTGAAAGAAAAGCAAAACAATTGGCCCATAAATTAACATCAAATTGATCAGAAATACAGTGTAGACATTGTTAATGTTGTAAATGACTATTGTAGCTGGAAACAGCAGATTAAAAAAAAAAAGGTTTTATGGAATATCTACATAGGCGTACAGTTGCCCATTATCAGCAACCATCACTCCTGTGTTCCAATGGCATATTGTGTTAGATAATCCAAGTTTATCATTTTTAAGAGGCTAATTGATCATTAGAAAACCCTTTTGCAGTTATGTTAGCACAGTTGAAACTGTTATTCTGATTAAAGAAGAAATAAAACTGGCCTTCTCTAGACTAGTTGAGAATCTGGAGCATCAGCATTTGTGGGTTTGATTACAGGCTCAAAATGGCCAGAAACAACGTGCTTTCTTCTGAAACTCGTCAGTCTACTCTTGTTCTGAGAAATGAAGGCTATTCCATGTGAGACATTGCCAAGAAACTGAAGATCTTGTACAATGCTGTGTACTACTCCCTTCATAGAACAGTGCAAACTGTCTCTAAGCTGAATAGAAAGAGTGGGAGGGCCCCGGTGCACAACTGAGAAAGAGGACAAGTACATTAGTGTGTCTAGTTTGAGAAACAGACGCCTCACAAGTCCTCAATTGGCAGCTTCATTAAATAGTGCCCGCAAAACACCAGTCTCAACGTCAACAGTGAAGAGTCGACTCCGGGATGCTGGCCTTCTAGGCAGAGTTCCTCTGTCCAGTGTCTGTTCTTTTGCCCATCTTAAACTTTTCTTTTTATTGGCCAGTCTGAGATATGGCTTTTTCTTTGCAACTCTGCCTAGAAGGCCAGCATCCCGGAGTCGCCTCTTCACTGTTGACGTTGAGACTGATTCTGACACTCTTTCTATTCAGCAAAATTCTTAACTTAGGCTACTGTTTGTTCAATTATTTTATTGGCACCAGCGTAGAACATCGGGCATGTTCCCGGTGAGTAAGACAAAAACAAAAGTAGGGTGGATTTGTGGGTGTATATATAGCTAACGTCTAGCAACCCAATGGTTGCGAGTTCAACTCTCATCAAGGACAACTTTAACATTTAAACTTTTCAACTACTAACTACTTTTTTATCTACTTTGCAATTATTTAGCATGTTAGCTAACTCTTCTCCTAACCCTAACCATAACCCTTCCCTTAACCTTTTAACCTAACTCCTAAACTTAACCCCGATTTCAAACTCCTAGACTAGGTAAAGTTAGCCAGCTAGCTAACGTTAGCCAACTAGTCACCTCGCTAGAATTTGTGACATACCATACGTTTTGCAAATTCGTAACATAATACGAATTGTAATTTGTAACATATACGAAATTGGTGATGGATATCCACAAATGAATACATACAAATCGGAACATATACTAAATGGAGTGTCTCGGATTTACATACAGAATAACATGAAATGCTCAGACCAGGTAACAGCAAACCATATTACTGTCACTGTCATCTATTGTTGGCTGGTTATTGATGGGGATCTGCAGGCCTTTTTATTTTGCGACGGTATTTGTCTGTTAGGTGACATTGATTGGAACAAACATAGTCAATGGTTTTGATTCAAACAAATGTAGGATTGATTTGATAGCATAGCCTACTATAATATGAGTATTAATCCTTTGCAGTAATATAGCTGAGTGCTGGAAGCATGAGGTGTTCGCCTTATCATAAGTCTGCTGTATGTGGATGACTTATATCAAAGTCATATCAGCCATTATGTGTTTGGCTTCCAGGTCGTAGGTGAAATGCATCAGAAGGTATGTGCCAGGAGGACCTCTCTCTTCACTGAGAATGGACAGGCTCGTGGGGCATCTGCTGACCCCCAGCTCCCATTCAGGTGCCCTCGGTGTGGGGAGCATAAGAGGTTCCGTAGTCTGGCCTCCTTGAGAGCCCACCTGGAATACAGCCACAGTTACTACCACACCATGCACGAGCTGAGCCTTCCGACCCGCAGGGTGCATTCCCACCCAGAGAGAGCCCTGCACCGACGCTCCCTGAGTGACACACGAGAGGTCACTATCTGCATAGAGAGGTGTCGTATGCCCCATGTGGGGACGCAGGCAGCTGAGGAGATAAAGACTGAGAATGAAGAGGAGGAGGAGGAGGAAGAGGCCAGTAAAGATGGTCTCAAAATCCACATGTCCAGCCCTGGGACAGATCATATCCCTTCCCCCTTTCCATTTGACGAACCTCCAGACCCAGGCAGCAAGCTTGAGGTAGTGTTTCCAGAGCGGAATGTCTGTACCGAGGAGATGTCGCTCCGGCGCAGGCTGGCCAAGGTCCTACGGGTGGTGGACAGCACCATGCAGAGGAGGCTGCACAGGGTTACCACGGAGCTTGCCAAGACGGACACAGAGCTGCTGTGTGAGTGTGCCCTCTCCCAGCACCTGGCGCAGGGGAGGCAGGAGGTACAGGAGAAGGAGCGGGCGCTGAGCCGGCAGGCGGACGTGGCAGTGATGGTGATTGCCACGCTGAAGGAGCAGCTGAAGGAGTCAGAGTACGAGCTGGAGAGGCAAGAACAGTGAGTGAGCCAGTAACTCAATCTTAACCTAAACCTTTCCTTACTGTATTTTTAGTCACAATCTTAACCATGAGGTCAAATGGCGGACAACAGTTACCAATACACTAATCTGGTAACTCCTTATATTGATGCTGTTTCAAGTGGAGTAAGACTGTAATCATTACAGTAGCAACATTCGTTAGTATGTTACACGCTGCTCTCTTCATTGCTCCCTTCATGTTTTCAATTTGTATCTGGGTTTTTTTAATTTAGAGAAGTCATCACCATTCAGAATTTCCTTAAGGCTGCCACCCAGCATGAGATATGTGGTAAAGTTCGGATCCAATGTTTCATTGAGAACCTGCTCAAACGCATCGCCCTGGCTGAGAGGCTACTGGAATACTACCAGAGCTCCCCCAGTCCACCAAACTACGCAGATTACATGGTACTGTACAATATCACGCCTTTTTCTTTACTACTGATGGCAATATGCTTACAATGGCAGATATCTTTTCTGTGGTAGCTGTTATTACATTTTTGGTTTTACACTTGTCATGAATGGCCATGGAAAGACAGTCAGGGAGAGAGTAGAAGATATCATAATTGTTACACATTTGAACCCTTGTGAGAACTGTTGATCCTAATTGGCATCCCAGATTCCGTTTGGGAATTGAGAAGAATCAGAATCACCTTTATTTGCCAAATACATTTGCCTATACAGGAATTTGAAATGGTGCTGTCACAATAAACAGAATATACAGACAGCCTATTCAAATGTGTTTTCTTCCTCCCTCCCTACTGATCTAAAAAAAATGAAAAAAAAGAAGGGAAACATGATAATTTACAAAACATTTCAGAACGGGATAATATCAGCTTTTGAGCTTGAGTGTCAACAGTAGAAATACCTGACATCTTTTCATCTCCCTTGCAGCACCAGACAGCTGAAAACAGACCTCATAGAATCCCCAAAAGCAGGCAAGTTTGTGTACTAGATCTTTTTACTGTTGATATACATGATCTACACTTTCCATACCAGGCCCATGTGATTTTGGCCATGGCTTAGTGTCTCACTTTGATTATAATCCTACATTTCCAGTTTCAAAGGTTAGTACATGGTTACATATAAATGATGCATTAGGGATCCCTTGTCGCCAATGAGATTTTGTCAGCCTCATTCATTAGTAATGATTCTACACGTGAGACGTTTTATCTTCTCCACTAATCCTGAGTCTGTCATCTTTGCCTGCTGTTTGTTGAAGCATTGGTTTCGTGTCTGACGTTTGTTGGGCTGTCCTCTGATTCTAGGTCAGCGGGTTGTCAGCTGTCACAGTCCTGTCCCCAGGAAGGTAGAACGCACCCCTCCCTATTAGGGCGGAAAGTGGGTCACTCTAGCTACTTCAGACCTGATCACAGAGATGAAGTCTGGACCCAGGGCAGCAGATCAGTTGGATTTGAGGACTAAGTAACCTGACCAGGGTAGAGAAATTAATGTATATATGATATGTATTTACTCAATGTATAGCTAATACTGAGCAGGGTTGTATCAAAGTCTTTATGGCCATGTGTACGCTGGTTTTTGCTCCATTCTCAAATCTTATTTTGTCACATGCTTCGTAAACAACAGGTGTAGGCTAACAGTGCATTGCTTACTTATGGACCCTTACCAAAAATGTAGAGAGGGGGAAAAAATAGACAAATTAATAAATACACAATATTTTTTTTTAAACATTGAAATTGGGGTGTGAAGGGTCATCCTTTCTCTTGTAAAAAATACATGGAAACTCGATGAATGAAGCAAAATATAAATTTGGTATCACTTTACTTGACACCCAGTGTCATAACACAGTCATAATGTCATAACAGCTGACATAACATGTCATAATGTGGTCATTATACTGTCATGGCCCATATATTTACACCTGTTGTGACATATAGCGTTATTCAAATTAGTTTCAACCTGCCAAGAAGTTTCCTTTAGTTTGAAAGTTTGTTTCGTAAATCCTTTGTTGTTATAAATTCTTTACAGTCATGTTTTTTCATCAAATACACTTTGACAATTTCATGAAGCATTATGAGCATCCTGTGTCACTTTACTTGGACTAAGAAAACACACTTTATGACACTGTCAAAAAGCATTATGACCATCAGACTCCTATAAGCCAGATAGGCCAATCATGTACATGACCTTATATCAGTCATCAGTCAAAACGTGGGTGTCTTGTCCTGCTCCTGAAATCAGTTCCTGCATCCATCCCAGTCATCATCAACAGAGCATTGTTGTAGGTGCATGTCTGACATCAATGTGTGCGCAATTACAATGATAATTTTGATATGGTCAATTAAAAAACACACACACACACATATATACTGTTGACATGTATGCTAGGGTGTAATGGAATGTTTTGCCTTATGTGGTGGGTTTTGGCACTTATGTAGGTGTCATAACTAGCTATAAATAACGCAATATACAGTGTATTCAGAAACTATTCAGACCCCTTGACTTTTTCCACATTTTGTTACCCTACAGCCTTATTCTGGGGTATTGTGTGTTGATAGATGAGGAAAACATTTAATCAATTTTAGAATAAGGCTGTAACGTAAACTTTTTGGGGAAAAGTCGAGGGGTCTGAATACTTTCCGAATGCACTGTATGTTACAACAGGTCTAAATATGTCATGCCAGTGTTATGACATGGTTATGATCGTGTTATGACACTGGATGTCAAGTAAAATGTTAGGGTACATTTGAATGAAATCCTGTTTTATGAAATCATGCATCCTAATTGGCTGTGATGTAGTATCTATGTTTACAAGTCATTGTACTCCATCAAGCCATGAGAATATATTAGAAAGAAATCCAAATAAAACATCTCTTTGGTATTTGTTGTAACTGTATGTTTTGTTAATGGTGTTGATATTTTGTATACAGCTACTGGATGTCTCAAAGGGAAATGTAGTTTTATGGGGAAATGAAGGCAATGTAGCAAATGCATGAATATAGCCAATCTTTTTATAGTTACTGTTATTTACATGGTGCTGCTGTATAGACCACGGTTGAAGTCTAAATTCAGAAAAAAAGTTTTATTTTCAAAATGGACCTCCTGAATTGACATAGCTTTATAGTTACATTTATGTCATTTAGAGGTGAAAGAAACGCACACCTATTTAGGCGAGATGCTGGCTAGCAGAGTAGAACACTTAAATTAAAGGACACTCTAGGAACTCGGATGCAATAATAACCTAATAACCAACGTTTGGACAGACAAGCTGTCTTCATCAGGGTATAATGACAAACACTGCTGGGTGACTAGTTTATATAGTGTCAAAGGACACACAGGTGTCTATAATCATGGCCGGGTGTGGCCTGATATCAATGGTTAATTCTCAGATATAAAGATACCAAAAACATGAATGGATAGCATAGGATCATAGATACAATTTGGCTACATTTCCATCATTTAGCAGACATTCTTTTTTGATAGTAATTTGCATTAGGCGCATAACTATTGTCTATTGTGAGAGCATGCTCCTTATATTTTATCTTTATATATTTATGTTTATCTTTTGTAGCAGAACGAGATGTATTTTAATGGCAACAGAGTTGCCCAATTGAGTAAAGAGCACTTTGGGGCTTATGGGTCTCCTAAGGAGATTGTTGCTAGCACTGGACAAGCAGAAAGAGAGAGGAGGATTCAGGTATTGAATATGACCAGAGATAAAGTTAGTTTAATTATGTGCTACTGTTATATTTCAAGTCTAGTCTCCCTGGTTTATGTTTGTAGGTAGGTGGGTTTATTTGCAAGAATATTATTTTGTTTTGTGCCTTCACTTGAAACACTGTAGTCTAACACTGCAAAATCCAATACTGTGAACAATTGTACTACTTTTGTTTAAACTTGATGGTTTGATGTGTGACATGAAGATTAAAGAACAAATTCCTCAAACTGTTGTTTTCAGATGTGAAAATGATTGATTTCCTGTGTACATAAGGAGAACAACCATATGTTCTGTAGTTTTTGTAGTGTGGATTTATTTCTGTCTTTTCAGTCATCTTTTGTGACATTTAGAGATTCAAAAGCAGTATTTATGTTGGGATATTAAGCTACTACTGTACTTGAAACACCATATTACTCTACATCAATAAAGCACTTAAGCATGATCATTCACAGAAGTGTATAGAGTGGAAATTGAAATCTTTCATCCGGCATGCAAATCTGTGAGTAGTTTAAAGGTTGCAGATGGAGAGAACAGGCTAGTCTTGTTGAGAATTAATAGGTCGCTCTCATTTCACATGCGCAGTGCGTCACAAAATACTGTTCATTTGACGTCAGACCTTTGTCCAGTGCCCTTTCATATTCTGTGTGTAGTGGTTGGAGCTTTGGTCATCCATGCACACCAAGGTGTGTGTGTGTGTGTGTGTGTGTGTGTGTGTGTGTGTGTGTGTGTGTGTGTGTGTGTGTGTGTGTGTGTGTGTGTGTGTGTGTGTGTGTGTGTGTAATTAGCTGTCACATAAAATACAAAAATGAATGTATGAGCTGTTTTAATTGTTAAATGACCACAATAGGGTGCAATTAAGAGGCATTGGGAAGTCATGATTTTTAGAAGTTGATGTCAAGTTATCAGGACATATTATTTGGGAATATATAAAAGCATATCCTATAACAGCATTTCCCAAACCTGGTCCTGGAGACCCCCCTGGGTGTGTTTAGTTTTTTTCCCTACACTACACAGCTGATTCAAACTCATCATTGAGATTTGATTATTTGAATCAGCTGTGTATAGGGCAAACAAATAGTTTGGGTGACCCAGGAACAAGTTTGGGAGACCAAGGACCGAGTTTGGGAGACCCAGGACCGAGTTTGGGAGACCCAGGACCGAGTTTGGGAAGCCTTGGCCTGTAACACACACAAATGCCTGTTTTTGGAAGTGCCACATAAACATGCAATACTCACTGGTGCCCACTGAGTGTCTCCCCTGCTACAGTTATAATAATGTACCTGACTAGCGAAGATTCTTAGTAGGGTATGGGTACGAGTATAACAAAGATTTTTGGTAGATTGTGAAAACTTGAAATTAAATATCCAAAATGTTACATAAAAATATATATCCATCCCCCTTCTTTGAGTGACAGAACTTTGAGTAAGAGAGTTTTGCCCATAAAATCATATAGTATGCTCTGTAGTTGCTACATTGTAATTGCAATACTGTCAACATTGCGAGAACATAATAAGACAGGATTCATGGTAGGCAAGTCCTTTGTAGACTTTTTCTATTTGATTCATGTCTGTCTACTCTACACTGTTTCCAAACGAACCTTTGAATGCCCTATAATTGTTGATCCATTCACAAAACTGCATTTTGAATGAGATTCTTATGAGGGGCTGCTTTGTCCCTTTGGGGGCAATTGGTGAGACAGTCCCTTCTCCTTTCTCTCAGTTCCCATGAAAAGGTTGACAAGTTCAAAATCTCATAATGAATGAAAGTGTTGTGGATGGATCATAGAAAAGAGAAAGAAAAAAACTTTGCAATTGTCCAGGCAGGAAGTTCACAGGTCAGGGTGAGATCTTTAAAATCTGTGGGGATGGCTGTAGGCCTGGTGCAGAATGAATGAATGATATGATCCTCCTAGACTTACACACTATCTCTCATCGAAAACTAGTGTTTGGAAAATGACAGCTCATAACTGGCTTGTTCTCAACACAATACACAACACTGATATGGTAGAGATGAGCAATACTTACATTTTGTGTTGTCATCTTTAAAACGATGTTGACATTTTGTTAATTGTTGCATCATGGATGCAGTGGATTCTTTGCTGATGTCAACCTCTATGAATCAGGTTGACCTTTCAAACTACACTGGACAAGTGTTGGTCCCATGTTTCATGAGCTGAAATAAAAGATCCACAAAATTCTTCATACACACAAAAAGCTTATTTCTCTAAAATGTTATGCACAAATGTCTTTAAGTCCCTGTTAGTGATAATTTCTCCTTGCCAAGATAATCCATTCACCTGACAGGTGTGGCATATCAAGAAGCTGATTAAATAGCATGATCATTACACAGGTGCACCTTGTGCCAGGGACAATATAAGGCTCTAAAAGGTGCAGTTTTGTCACACTACACAATGCCACAGATGTCTCAAGTTTTGAGGGAGTGTGAAATTGGCATGCTGACTGCAGGAATGTCCACCAGAGCTGTTAATTTAATGTTAACCTCTACCATAAGCTGCCTCCAATGTTGTTTTAGAGACTTTGGCAGTACATCCAACCGGCCTCACAACCGCAGACCACTTGTATGGCGTCGTGTGGGCGAGCGGTTTGCTGATGTCAACATTGTGAACAGAGTGCCCCATGGTGGGGTTATGGTATGGGCAGGGATAAGCTACGGAAAACAAACACAATTCAATTTTATCGATGGCAATTTGAAAGCACAGAGATACTGTTAACGCCCATTTGTTTTTTAAGGTATTTGTGACCAACAGATGCACATCTGTATTTGCAGTCATGTGAAATCCGTAGATTAGGGCCTAATAAATATTTGAAATTGTGGCATGTTGCTTTTATATTTTTGTTCAGTATAAATTGAACAGAAATGAAAGCCAATGCTTAGTGGATTGATTATTAGAAAATAGAACATGGTGGTACATGAAAATGGAATACCTGTCAGACAATTTACATAACTTGTTATTTTGAGGAGTATTAGTGATACCGCTGCTGCTTTCCAATGTGAAAAAGGAACTGACCATGTTCAGCATTCTATCCAAGAGTCATGTGTGGCTCGGATGAGGTACATTTAGCTGATTACTCATCAAACACTTATTTTTAATCCTGTCTTCTCCCTTCACACACGCACAGATGACACACACAAATTATGTACCAACACATTGGCTAACTGTAACTAATAATACCATTCCTGATGACAAATCATGTTGATTGACAGAAATGGGATGTAAATAGGTTGTGTTTCTACACATTTCTTGGCAACGGTAAGTTGATTGTGTGGTGCAACCATTATTCACTGGACCTTTACCATATGCCAGCCGTTGACATTATCATCTCAACTCTGCTTCATACATTTAACAGGGACTTGAGTTGTGTGCACTGAAACTCATGTAGTCCATTTGGAAGTGACATTCTAAACATACATTATATATACAAAAGTATGTGGTCACCCCTTCAAATAAGTGGATTTGGCTATTTCAGCCACACCCGTTGCTGACAGGTGTATAAAATCAAGCACACAGCCATACAATCTCCATAGACAAACATTGGCAGTTGAATGGCCTTACTGAAGAGCTCAATGACTTTCAACGTGTCACTGTCTGTCATAGGATGCCACCTTTCCAACAAGTCAGTTCGTCAAATTTCTGCCCTGCTAGAGCTGCCCTGGTCAACTGTAAGTGCTGTTATTGTGAAGTTGAAACGTCTAGGAGCAGCAACGGTTCAGCCGTGAAGTGGTAGGCCACACAAGCTCACAGAACTGAACCACCGAGTGCTGAAGCCCCTAGCGTGTAAAAATCGTCAGTCCTCGGTTGCAACACTCGCTACCGACTACCAAACTGCCTCTGGAAGCAACGTCAGTACAATAACTGTTTGTCGGGAGCTTCATGAATCGGGTTTACATGGCCAAGCCTAAGATCACACAAGCCTAAGATCACCATGTGCAATGCCAAACATCGGCGGGAGGATTCTGGAGCAGTGGAAACGCATTCTCTGGAGTGATGAATCACGCTTCACCATCTGGCAGTATGACGGTCAAATCTGGGTTTGGTGGATGCCAGGAGTATGCTGCCTGATGCATAGTGCATCAGGCAGTTTGGTGGAGGAGGAATAATGGTCTGGGGCTGTTTATCATAGTACGGGCTAGGCCCCTTCGTTCCAGTGAAGGGAA
The DNA here is from genome assembly GCF_023373465.1 of Oncorhynchus keta. Taxonomy (NCBI): domain Eukaryota; kingdom Metazoa; phylum Chordata; class Actinopteri; order Salmoniformes; family Salmonidae; genus Oncorhynchus; species Oncorhynchus keta. Next base: position 21,123,413 of record NC_068456.1, read on the forward strand.
ATCTTAACGCTACAGCATACAATTACATTCTATTCCAACTTTGTGACAACAGTTTGGGAAAGCCCTTTCCCGTTCCAGCATAAAAATGTCACTGTGCACAAAGTGAGGTCAAAACATAAATAGTTTGCTGAGATCGGTGTAGAAGAACTTGACTGCCCTGCACAGATCCCTGACCTCAACCTCATCGAACACCTTTGGGATGAATTGGAACGCCTGCGAGCGTTCCAACTGCGAGCGAGGCCTAATAAATATGTGAAATTGTTGCATGTTGCTTTTATATTTTTGTTCAGTATAAATTGAACAGAGATGAAAGCCAATGCTTAGTGGATTGATTATTATAAAATAGAACATGGTGGTACATGAAAATGGAATACCTGTCATAGTACGGGCTAGGCCCCTTGGTTCCAGTATTTGGGGAGTTAATCCAGAGGCAAAGGGGACCAACTTCATATGAACTCCTATGATTTTTTAATGACATGGTATATGAGCAGGTGTCTACACACTTTTGGTAATATAGTGTATAGTGTATATCAGTATCTCGTTGGCTCTGTATTTATCATTTTATTTACATGTCACCTTGGATTCATAAAGCCACCTTGGTTAAGTCTAAATGTCTGCTTAATCATAACTTTTCACCCTGTAACACAAACTCAAATGGACAATATGAAATCGAGCATATGAAGTCAGTGGGCCTGGCCAGCGAGAATGTTTGATTATTCCTCTGCCAGAGATAATAAACCTCTCAAATGGGAAACAAGACCCATTAGTAACAGACCCCAAGTCCTCGGAGTCCCTTGGTCACAGTGCAGGGACCCTATGTCGAGAGGAAACAAGCAGAGAGAATGAGCTGTTAGTGGATTGGAGCCAGGAGGCCCTGCACTTGCAAACCAAATCTTAAGCTCAATCTTCTCTCTGCCTCCCTCTCTCTATCCCTCTTCCTCCTTTTCTCCCTGAAAGGCCAGCTTGGATCTAAGGCTCAGGCCAGAACCTTTGTTTTCATTGGAAGCTGTGTAAACACATTAAGGGGCTTTATGAAACCAGTGGGCTGGATTCTTAAGCATGAAACAAGGTCAGAAAAACAATCAGTGATGACAAATATGACTTTTTTTTGCAGTCAATAGCGTTTTTCAAATGTTTCTCTGTTGACAGAATGTAGTGCATGCTAGATTTTGCCCCCCTTCACCCTAGAATACTTTGTCGTCAATGAGTTGTTGTTTTTATCTGATTTACAGTGCCTTCTGAAAGTATTCAGACACCTTGACTTTTTCCAGATTTTTTTACATTACAGCCGTATTCTAAAATGTATTAAATAGTTTTTTCCCTCATCAATCTATAGTACACACAATACCCCATAATGACAAACAAAAACAGGTTTTTAGAAATGTTTTACTAATTTAGAAAAAAAATCTAAAATGAAATATCACGTTTCCATAAGTATTCAGACCCTTTACTCAGTACTTTGTTGAAGCACCTTTGGCAGCGATTACAGTATAGTCTTTTTGGGTATGACTCTATAAACTTGGCACATCTGTATTTGGGGAGTTAATCCCATTCTTCTCTGCACAGCTATTTTCAGGTCTCTCCAGAGATGTTTGATCGGTTTCAAGTCTGGGCTCTAGCTGGGCCAGTCAAGGACATTCAAAGACTTGTCCCAAAGCCACTCCTGTGTTATCTTGGCTGTGTGCTTAGGGTTGTTGTCCTTTTGGAAGGTGAACCTTCGCCCCAGTCTCAGGTCCTGAGCGCTCTGGAGCAGGTTTTCATCAAGGATCTCTCTGTACTTTGCTCCATTCATCTTTGCCTCGATCCTGACTAGTCTCCCAGTCCCTGCCGCTGAAAAACATCCCCACAGCATGATGCTGCCACCACAATGCTTCACCATAGGGATGGTGGCAGGTTTCCTCCAGACGTGATGCTTGGCATTCAGGCCAAAGAGTTCAATCTTGGTTTCATCAGACCAGATAATATTGTTTCTCATGGTCTGAGAGTCTTTAGGTGCCTTTTGGCAAACTCCAAGCGGGCTGTTATGTGCCTTTTACTGAGGAGTGGGTTCTGTCTGGCCACTCTACCATAAGGGCCGGATTGGTGGAGTCCTGTAGAGATGATTGTCCTTCTGGAAGGTTTTCCCATCTCCGCAGAGGAATCTAGAGACCTGTCAGTGACCATGGGGTTCTTGGTCACCTCCCTGACCAAGGCCCTTCTCCCCCGATTGCTCAGTTTTGCTGGGCGGCCAGCTCTAGGAAGAGTCTTGGTGGTTCCTAACGTCTTCCATTTAAGAATGATGGAGGCCACTGTGTTCTTAGGGATCTTCAATGCTGCAGCATTTTTTGGTACCCTTCCCCAGATCTGGGCCCCGACACAATCCTGTTTCGGAGCTCTACGGACAATTCCATCGACCTCATGGCTTGGTTTTTGCTCTGACATGCACTGTCATCTGTGGGACCTTATATAGACAGGTGTGTGCCTTTCCAAATCATGTCCAATCAATTGAATTTACCCCAGGTGGACTCCAATCAAGTTGTAGAAACATCTCAAGGATATTCAATGGAAACAGGATGCACCTGAGATCAATTTTGAGTCTCATTGCAAAGGGTCTGAATACTTATGGAAATAAGGTATTCTTGTTTTTTCCAAAAACGTGTTTTCCCTTTTTCATTATGGGGTATTGTGTAAAGATTGCTCAGATGTTTTGTTTATTTAATAAATATTAGAATAAGGCTATAACATAACAAAATGTGTAAAAAGTCAAGGGGTCTGAATACTTTCCGGAGGCATTGCATCTACAAATTGATATGTTCCATATAAAGTGTGGTAACAGAAGGAGACAGAAAACCAATGTTGTCAACTGATGTTGCCCCGAGTATCAGTGTAATAATACCATGTCAGTGTAAAAATACAATGTCAGTGTAATAATACCATGTCAGTGTAATAATAACTGATCGGTCCTCTCAAGCCCTCTACCTTATAGTGGTGTAGTGGTCTTGTTGTAGCTGTACTCAAATATTCCAATAACATGTTGTCGTACCAAGCCCACAATAACGGACCGAACATACATAAAACAATCACGCACAAAAACCATGGGGAAAACGGAGGGTTAAATAATGAACATGTAATTGGGGAATTGAAACCAGGTGTGTAAAACAAAGACAAAACAAATGGAAATGAAAAGTGGATCGGCGATGGCTAGAAGGCCGGTGACATCGACCGCCGAACGCCGCCCGAACAAGGAGAGGGACCGACTTCGGCGGAAGTCATGACAGTACCCCCCCCCCCCCTTGACTCGCGGCTCCAGCAGCGCGTCGACACCGACTTCGGGGACGACCCTGAGGACGAGGCGCAGGGCAATCCGGATGGAGACGGTGGAACTCCCGCAGCAACAAAGGGTCCAAAAGGTCCTCCACCGGCACCCAGCATCTCTCCTCCGGACTGTACCCTTCCCACTCCACAAGGTACTGAAGGCCCCTCGCCCGACGCCTCAAGTCCAGTATGGCTCGAACAGCATACGCCGGGGCCCCCTCGATGTCCAGAGGGGGCGGAAGAATCTCATGCACCTCAGACTCCTGGAGTGGACCAGCCACCACCAGCCTGAGGAGAAACACATGGAACGAGGGGTTAATACGGTAATCGGGGGGAGCTGTAACTTGAAGCAAACCTCGTTCAGTCTACTCAGGACTTTGCATGGCCCCACAAACCGCGGGCCCGGCAGGGCAGGCGGAGGGGCAGGTTTCGATGCCTCACGGCCCATTGCAGGTGCACCGCAGGAGCCTCGATCTGGCACTGATGCCAAGGTGCCAGAACCGTCTGATACCCCAGTATGTACTGGAAGGGGGAGAGGTTAGTGGAGGAGTGGTGGAGCGAGTTTTGGGCCATCTCTGCCCAGGGGATGAACGCCGCCCACTCCCCCGGCCGGTCCTGGCAATAAGACCGCAGAAATATACCCACATCCTGGTTTACTCTTTCCACCTGCCTGTTACTCTCGGGGTGAAAACCCGAGGTAAGGCTGACCGAGACCCCCAGATGTTCCATGAATGCCCTCCAGACCCTTGACGTGAACTGGGGACCTCAATCAGACACTATAGCCTCAGGCACCCCGTAGTGCCGGAAGATGTGTGTAAACAGGGCCTCCGCAGTCTGTAGGGCAGTAGGGAGACCGGGCAAAGGAAGGAGACGGCAGGACTTAGAGAACCGATCCACAACGGCCAGGATCGTGATGTTACCCTGTGAGGGAGGAAGATCCGTGAGGAAGTCCACCGATAGGTGTGACCACGGCCGTTGTGGAATGGGTAAGGGCTGTAACTTCCCTCTGGGCAGGTTCCTAGGGGCCTTGCACTGGGCGCACACTGAGCAGGAGTAAACATAAATCCTCACGTCCTTGGCCAAGATGGACCACCAGTACTTCCCACTAAGGCAGAGGACTGTCCGACCGATGCCAGGATGACCAGAGGAGGATGACGTGTGGGCCCAATAGATCAAACGGTCGCGGACAGCAGACGGAACATACAGACGCCCAGCTGGACACTGGAGGGGAGTGGGCTCTGTACGTAACGCCCGATCGATGTCCACATCCAGCTCCCACACCACCGGTGCCACCAGACAAGAGGCCGGAAGTATGGGAGTGTGATCTATGGACCGCTCCTCTGTGTCATACATCCGTGACAGTGCGTCTGCCTTAGCGTTCTGGGAACCTGGTCTGTAGGACAGGGTGAAAACAAAACGGGTAAAGAACATGGCCCACCTTGCCTAACGAGGGTTCAGTCTCCTCGCCGCCCGGATGTACTCCAGAATGCGGTGGTCAGTCCAGATGAGAAAAGGGTGTTTAACCCCCTCAAGCCACTGTCTCCACGCCTTCAGAGCCTTGACAACAGCCAACAGCTCCCGGTCACCCACATCATAGTTTCGCTCCGCCGGGAGCTTTGGTGGCGTACCTGATCGCTGAGAGAGCACGGCTCCTATCCCAGCCTCGGACTCGTCCACCTCCACTATGAACACCAAAGAGGGATCCGGATGAGCCAACACAGGAGCAGAGGTAAACAGAGCCCTCAGGTGACCAAAAGCCCAGTCCACCTCAGCTGACCACTGCAGTCGTACCGGGTAGTAGTTGGCAAACCCTAGAAACCGCTGTACTTCCTTTACCGTGGTGGGAGTTGGCCAATTACACACGGCTGAAATGCGGTCACTCTCAATTTCCACCCCTGAAGTGGAAATCCGGTACCCTAGGAAGTAGACACTGTTGTAAGAACAGACATTTCTCAGCCTTGATGTACAGGTCATGCTCCAACAGTCGACCAAGCACCCTGCGCACCAGGGACACATGCTCGGCGCATGTAGCGGAGTATATCAAAATGCGTCGATATACACCACTACACCCTGCTCGTGCAGGTCCCGGAAAATCTTGTCTACAAAGGCCTGGAAGACTGATGGAGCATTCATCAACCCGTACGGCATGATGATGTACTCATAGTGCCCTGAGGTGGTACTAAATGCCGTCTTCCACTCGTCCCTCTCCCGGATACGCACCAGGTTGTAAGCGCTCCTGACATCCAATTTTGTGAAGAAGCGCGCCCCGTGCATTGACTCTATCGCACTGGCTATGAGAGGCAGCGGGTAGCTGTACCTCACAGTGATTTGGTTGATACCTCGATAGTCAATACACGGGCGCAGACCTCCATCCTTCTTCTTCACAAAAAATAAACTTGAGGAGGCAGGTGAAGTGGAGGGCCGAATGTACCCCTGCCCCAGGGATTCGGAGACATAGGTTTCCATAGCCGCCGTCTCCTCCTGTGACAGGGGATACACGTGACTCCTGGGAAGTGCTGCGTCTATCAGGAGATTTATCGCACAATCCCCCCGTCGATGGGGTGGTAATTGAGTCGCCCTCTTCTTACAGAAGGCGAGAGCCAAATCGGCATATTCAGAGGGGATGCGCACAGAAACCCCTAAACACCACCCCTTGAGAGCCCTCTGTTGCCACGAAATAGTGGAGTTATGACTTGCCAACCAGGGTAGGTCCAGCACCACGGGAAACGCAGGAGAATCAATAAGGAAAAGACGGATTCTCTCCCTGCGTAACCATGCCCAGTGGAGCGGTGGCCTCCCTAATTAGCCCTGACCCTAATGGTCGACTATTCTAGGGCATGCACAGGGAAGGGCATATCCACAGGAACAATGGGGATCCCTAAACTATGGGCAAATGGGCCTCCCGGGTGGCGCAGTGGCTCAGGGCGCTGTACTGCAGCGCCAGCTGTGCCATCAGAGACTCTGGGTTCGCGCCCAGGCTCTGTATTAACCGGCCGGGACCGGGAGGTCCATGGGGCGACGCACAATTGGCCTAGCGTCTTCCGGGTTAGGGAGGGCTTGGTCGGTAGGGATGTCCTTGTCTCATCGCGCACCAGCGACTCCTGTGGCTGCATCGGCTCCTGCAGACTGCATCGGTAGTGATCAATCAGGGCCCTGTCGTTCCATCCCGCGCTGGCGGCCAGGGTCCAGAAGTCCAAGGCGAACTCCTGTGCGCTCCTCGTCCCCTGCCTAAGGTGGAGCAGACTTTCACCCGCCGCTCTACCCTCAGACGGGTGGTCGAAAACTACTTTTGGGTGAACTCTGCATAATGGTCCACTTCTCCTTCTCCCCATACGGCGTTGGCCCACTCCAGGGCTTTCCCTGAGAGACAGGAGACGAGGGCGGACACGCTCTCACGTCCCCGAAGGAGCCGGGTGGACAGTCACCAAGTAGAGTTCCAGCTGGAGTAGGAACCCCTGGCATCCGGCAGCCGTCCCATCATACTCCCTCGAGAGCGTGAGCCGAATCCCACTGGGACCGGGTGAAGGAGGGGTGAACAGTGGTGCCTGTTGTAGTGGTGCCGGTGGAGATGCTGGAAGAACTCCTCCTCTCTCATCGGTCCATCGTCTGCAGCATGCGATCCATGGCGGTGCTAAGACGGTGCAACATAGTCACATGCTGCTGGACGCTTCTCCTGCTGTCTCCATTTTTTGGGTGTGTGATTCTGTAATGGTCTGGGTGTAGCTGGTGCAGAGGAGTCAGGCGCAGGACAGCAGAGATAAGTAACACAAGTAACTTTACTCAAATATTCCAATAACGTGTCGTAATACCGAGCCCACAATAACGGACCGAACATACATAAAACAATCACGCACAAAAACCATGGGGAAAACAGAGGGTTAAATAATGAACATGTAATATGAGATTTGAAACCAGGTATGTAAAACAAAGACAAAACAAATGGAAAATGAAAAGTGGATAGGCGATGGCTAGAAGGCCTGTGACGTCGACCGCCAAACGCCGCCCGAACAAGGAGAGGGACCGACTTCGGCGGAAGTCGTGACAAGTGGCTCCCGATTGTCGCAGCGGTCTAAGGCACTACATCTCAGTGCTAGAGGCGTCACTACAGACCCTGGTTCGATCCCAGGCTGTTTCACAACCGGCCATGATCGGGAGTTCCATAGGGTGGCGCACAATTGGCCCAGCGTCGTCTGGGTTAGGGAAGAGTTTGGCCGGCGTAGGCCGTCATTGTAAAATAAGAATTTGTTCTTAACTGACTTGCATAGGCAAAAATAAAGGTTAAATCTTTTTTTTTTGCTCTAGTTGGGACCAACTGTTCACTAACAAAGATTGGGGTAGAAGTAGAAGTTGTTTATAAGACTGTGTCAGTTAGCAGTTAGCCACTCCTTATTCATCCTTAGGGATAAGATAGCATGTGTGGAGACTGTCCAACAGCCCTGCTTCCTGCAAATACCCAGTGGAGTGTCGGGAGCGCACACATTGACTCGGGTTTGAGAGACCCAACAGCTCTAAGCACATTATATCCATCATGACCTTGAGAGTGATTCTGGAAAACATAAATCCTGTTTATTGCCCAAGTGTAGCATTCGATGTGAGGAATTTTTGGGGAAATAGACTTGTCTTGCCAAAGCACAGTGGATATCTGTTTAAGATTAAACCCCAAATAGCCCTATGTAATTTAACTGCAACAATTCCCTATTACCATACTGCTGTTTCACAACAAATCAAGCCAAGTGGAGTCCTCCACAACCTTGATGTTGTTTTCAAAGATGCTACTGCTGGTCTCGCAGAATTTCTAAGACACAGTGATAAATATACAAGTGGCGTATGGGGTTTGCTGGCAAAACAAGTCCACAAATAAACAGCTTCTTGCAGATATAAATCGTGCTTGTTTTGTTTGGACAGAAACACCACAATGGAAGCAAGGAGGCATGACAGAGTCCTCTTGCTTTAGCTATGCTTCTTGCTAAGCTTTGCTTTAAATTTAGCTCTCCAGAGTTTCCACCTGCTTCCATCGAGTTGATACCTCACACGAACCCCAAATAGGGTATCAACCTATTCAATCAAGAGTGCAAAACCCATTTATAATGTGGTTAGGCTATGCATAAAATGATCTGTTGCTGCAATATGCGGATCTGGGAGCCAAGAAGAAGAGGAACAAGGGAATGGACGTGGGCGTTTGTTACATTTCCTACACATGAGTGTATCCTATTTTTAGATTTTAATGTTGACTGTCATGGGTGCATGTGTGTGCGTGCTCTGAATATTGAGAATTCTGGAGGGAAAAGAACAAAAAACAACCCGATGAGGAACGATTACCAAATGTGCCACCATCTGTCACTCTTTTTAGATAACATGCAAAATAGCTTCCATGACAGGTCACACATGATTCATAAAATACATTTGGGTGGCCAAATTGTTAAAAGGCTATTTGGTTTTTGTAACCTACATTGGGCTTGCTGCTGGGTGAGATTAATAGACTCTCTTATTTTCCAGAGGAAATTCTACCATTCTTTCAATGTCTAATGCTGCTCAGCTTTTTCCATTGATAGAATAATAAATTAGTTTAGTCTTATATGGTAGGCATACTCATACTAAACTGCTGGCACTGCTGCTCTCTGTATGGTCCAGAATCAGTCAACTCATGTAGAAAGGTCAACAACCTCACAGCTGTTCCCCTTTAATGAGGTGAGGAATGGTATTTTGGTTATTGTAGTACATAATTAAGTAATAGTATTATCTCTCACAAATGTGTATTATTTAAGACGTGTAATTGAAAAGAGTATCATAAAAAATAGCATACACATTTCATATGCATTATTTTTTTATCTAATAATGATGTGTTTTAGGGGAGATAATCACTAAAACAATACAGAAACACACTACGGAAAAAGAAGGAACAGCATGTCAGAAATCAGCTCAATGCAATTGAAGAATCCATAGACTCTAACCACTTCTGGGAAAATTGGAAAACACTAAACAAACAACAACACGAAGAATTATCTATCCAAAATGGAGATGTCTGGGTAAACCACTTCTCCAATCTTTTGGTTCTATAACAAAGAACAAAGAGCAAAAACATATACATGATCAACTACAGATCTTAGAATCAACTATTAAAGACTACCAGAACCCACTGGATTCTCCAATTACATTGAATGAGTTACAGGACAAAATAAAAACCCTCCAACCCAAAAAGGCCTGTGGTGTCGATGGTATCCTCAATGAAATGATCAAATATACAGACAACAAATTCCAACTGGCTATACTAAAACTCTTTAACATCATACTTAGCTCTGGCATCTTCCCCAATATTTGGAACCAAGGACTGATCACCCCAATCCACAAAAGTGGAGACAAATTTGACCCCAATAACTACCGTGGAATATGTGTCAACAGTAACCTTGGGAAAATCCTCTGCATTATTATTAACAGCAGACTCGTACATTTCCTCAATGAAAACAATGTACTGAGCAAATGTCAAATTGGCTTTTTACCAAATTACCGTACAACAGACCATGTATTCACCCTGCACACCTTAATTGACAACCAAACAAACCAAAACAAAGGCAAAGTCTTCTCATGCTTTGTTGATTTCAAAAAGCCTTCGACTCAATTTGGCATGAGGGTCTGCTATACAAACTGATGGAAAGTGGTGTTGGGGGTAAAACATATGACATTATAAAATCCATGTACACAAACAACAAGTGTGCGGTTAAAATTGGCAAAAAACACACACATTTCTTCACACAGGGTCGTGGGTTAGACAGGGATGCAGCTTAAGCCCCACCCTCTTCAACATATATATCAACGAACTGGCGCGGGCACTAGAAAAGTCTGCAGCACCCGGCCTCCCCTGCTAGAATCCGAAGTCAAATGTCTGCTGTTTGCTGATGATCTGGTGCTTCTGTCACCAACCAAGGAGGGCCTACAGCAGCACCTAGACCTTATGCACAGATTCTGTCAGACCTGGGCCCTGACAGTAAATCTCAGTAAGACCAAAATAATGGTGTTCCAAAAAGGTCGAGTCACCAGGACCACAAATACAAATTCCATCTCGACACTGTTGCCCTAGAGCACACAAAAACTATACATACCTTGGCCTAAACATCAGCGCCACAGGTAACTTCCACAAAGCTGTGAACGATCTGAGAGACAAGGCAAGAAGGGCATTCTATGCCATCAAAAGAAACATAAATTTCAACATACCAATTAGGATTTGGCTAAAAATACTTGAATCAGTCATAGAGCCCATTGCCCTTTATGGTTGTGAGGTCTGGGGTCCGCTCACCAACCAAGACTTCACAAAATGGGACAAACACCAAATTGAGACTCTGCACGCAGAATTCTGCAAAAACATCCTCCGTGTACAACGTAAAACACCAAATAATGCATGCAGAGCAGAATTAGGCCGATACCCACTAATTATCAAAATCCAGAAAAGAGCCATTAAATTCTACAACCACCTAAAAGGAAGCGATTCACAAACCTTCCATAACAAAGCCATCACAAACAGAGAGATGAACCTGGAGAAGAGTCCCCTAAGCAAACTGGTCCTGGGGCTCTGTTCACAAACACAAACACACCCTACAGAGCCCCAGGACAACAGCACAATTAGACCCAACCAAATCATGAGAAAACAAAAAGATAATTACTTAACACATTGGAAAGAATTAACAAAAAAACAGAGCAAACTAGAATGCTATTTGGCCCTACACAGAGAGTACACAGCGGCAGAATACCTGACCACTGTGACTGACCCAAAATTAAGGAAAGCTTTGACTATGTACAGACTCAGTGAGCATAGCCTTGCTATTGAGAAAGGCCGCCGTAGGCAGACATGGCTCTCAAGAGAAGACAGGCTATGTGCTCACTGCCCACAAAATGAGGTGGAAACTGAGCTGCACTTCCTAACCTCCTGCCCAATGTATGACCATATTAGAGAGACATATTTCCCCAGATCACACAGATCCACAAAGAATTCGAAAACATATCCAATTTTGAAAAACTCCCATACCTACTGGGTGAAATTCCACAGTGTGCCATCACAGCAGCAAGATTTCTGACCTGTTGCCACGAGAAAAGGGCAACCAGTGAAGAACAAACACCATTGTAAATACAACCCATATTTATGCTTATTTATTTTATCTTGTGTCCTTTAATTATTTGTACGTTGTGTATATATATATATATATATATATAATATGACATTTGTAATGTCTTTACTGTTTTGAAACTGTTGTATGTGTAACGTTTACTGTTAATTTTTGTTGTTTTTCACTTTATATATTCACTTTGTATGTTGTCTACCTCACTTGCTTTGGCAATGTTAACACATGTTTCCCATGCCAATAAAGCCCTTGAATTGAATTGAATTGAATTGATAAATACAGTTCATTATTAAATCACATTTCCCATGATGCCCCGCGTTACGTACGAAGCGTTTTCTTTGCGGACGTGTGTGAAAGATATCCATGAATGGTGTGATGGGAGATACATTTGCGGTTGTGCCAGGCAGTGTACCCCTCACTTAAAATTGTATTAGATCTTCTGCTTTATTTATGTTTTATTTGAATGTGAAGTTGGAATATATATTTCACTGGGTTTAATCAATCATTATCAAGGAGAGAGAGGCAGGCAGAATCATCGGCAGCTGTGCTTGGAGCCCTAGCCTGCTGCTAAAGCTAGCAAGCGCGAGACTTGTGTAGAATTACAGGACAGCGCTTCACGGGCTAGTTAGCGATCATGCTTCGAGACAACATGACCTCCATCGTACAGAAAATTGCTAGACAGGCGCTTGTAACTTTTAGAAACCCATCTTCATTTGGTGATAAAGCGTTTTTGGGTAATCAATGTAAACTCCAAAGCCTCATGACCGAAATCAGAGCTGCGGATCTGAAGATCGCTCCAAGGAAAGTTGACAGCGCTTCTACGCCTTTGCCACACAACCCCCCGGTCACATACATGCACATATGCGAGACAGACGAATTCAGCATGGGGGTGTTTCTGCTAAAAAGCGGTGCTTCCATCCCCTTGCACGACCACCCGGGAATGTACGGAATGTTGAAAGTTATGTATGGCAAGGTCAGGATCACCTGTTTTGACAGGTTGGACAAATCAACTAGCGTGGCCAGTGACACGCAATTCAGCCCTCCACTGCTACCTTTTCAGAGAGGTGCGCTGAGGAGGTCGATACTCGGGTCGGTCGGGGAGTTTACAGAAGAAAGCGGGCCGTGTATCTTGACCCCTGACCGAAACAACCTTCACCAAATCGATGCAGTCGATGGGCCCACCGCTTTCCTCGATATTTTGGCACCTCCATATGATCCAGACGACGGGAGAGACTGTCATTATTATAAAGTTCTGCAGTCTGTCCCGGATTCTGAGGACAAAAAGGCTGACGGTCAAAAAGAAGTTTGGCTGATGGAAGTATCCCAACCTTCTGAATTCTGGTGTGGTGGTGAACCATACCCCGGCCCTGAAGTGAAGATCTGAAGCGCACAAGCTATGAACGCTGAATTGATTTGTGAACAATTGATTCTCAGGAACATGTCAAAACAATATGTAAATGTATGACGATCATGATTCCTACAATTATGGAATGGGATGTGTCACAGTGCTGTGTAATGGGAAAACATGTCTTGTGAACTAAAAGCACTTATCCTAAATTGGACTATGCATTTAGCCTGTAATGAAAGTACTTAAGCAGTTGATAAATTGTGATCTTTGCACATCAGCTCTTAATGTATCTGAATTTTTGATAAGCATTTCATGTCTTGAAATGAACTGAAACCATACACATTACTCAAAATAAAAACATAAAGGTGTATTAAAACTAAATGGCTAATTGGTGGTGTTAAAGCACTTTAAAATGTCGAAATCCATGATTTGCTCAGCATGTTTTGATTGGGTCAAACTCCATTATTTGAGTTAATCCCATGGGACATGGATTACTGAATGACCATTTTATAAATTGCTTCATTAATTGAGCTTCCCTAATTAAACTTAAATCCCATAATAACCTTGCTTGCTTCATCTTGGGAGCTTGGCTCAATGTGCTGTGCTTTTAGGAGAGCACTATTGAATTCATTGCTTGTGACCTAGGGGCCTCTTGTGGACATACTGGGTATTACCTCAGAAGGACAATGTGACTAGTTGCTCACTGTACTATTGGAGTTTTTACAGCATAAACCTTGACCTATACAGTAAGTAGCCTATAGTCTACTTTCAAATGACCAAAATAAGACCAAAAAAGAAAAAACATTCTACAACACAAAGTGGATTTCATTGTTGTTTAAATAATAAACCATGTCCTTTGTCCAGTTATTTAATTTGGATGAGTTTTAAGAATACATTAGTGAAACAATGAACAAACACACAAACAAGCAGTTATCTATGTCACCAACGACAACATATTCTACATTTATTGCAAGAAGCATCAAGTCAGTTAAAGAACAATGCTCAGTGTGTAAAAACATGTCAAATAAACGTATTTCTCCTTAGTTACTTTCTGTAATGATCTTACACAGATTTTACTTTCATCTTCATCCAACAAGTAACAGGAGATAAAACATTTTTTTAAACTTGAGCAATTCAGTTCTTAATTGTCTCTCTTGACAGTACAGCGCTTCCAGTTTTTACACAAATGGGACTCTAACCCCCCACTCTCAAAACTGGATGTGAGGATAATATACAGGAACTACATGCCCCTGGCCAGACCACTCAGCTCTGTGATATTGGTCATAGCACTCCTTTCCCAGCTATAATGCAGGAATACCCATCATGGTCTCATCTATTGTGGGAAGTCTCTCAACACTGGCAAAAGTGAGGCTACTTGCTGGCTGATATACCACTCAGTGTTTTAGCTGAGTCTTGCTCCTTGCTTGCTATTCAGCATACCTGACTATTTCCCCACCTACTCTATTGAAAAACGTTCTATACTGAGCACTTGTGTTTGTGCACATTTACAGTTAAGCTATGAAAAAATGTATTCTATACCTAATATAAATGTGATAGCTCTGTCCGTTTATGTTGTTATTCTTTCAGCACCATATATCCAAATGCATTAGTCAACCTTAATTAACCCTAGTCTGCTAAATTCAGTGTGAATGTTTGATTTGGATATTATTTAATGAATTGGTGCTGCAGGGAAACATAATTTATCTTAATGTTTAAAACCATTCTGCCTGGGTCATTATGATGACTTTTTCTCTTTCTGTCTTAAGTGGATTTTCGTGTGTCTCCTTCTTTCATCACTCCTGGCAAACTTTCTTCCACAGTGGTCGCAGGAGAAGGGTTTTTCTCCAGTGTGTGTCCGGATGTGCGTAGTGAGGTGGTCGCTGCGACTGAAACTGCGCATGCAGATCCGACACTGGAAGGGTTTGTGCCCTGTGTGGATCCTAACGTGTCTGCTCAGCTCGTCCGACCGCGAGAACCTCCTATCGCAGCTCTCTGCTGGGCAAGGGTATGGTCGCTCATGGACAGGCGTTTTGCTTGGGAGGTTTGGATACTTTCTCGGTCTCAATATTGGCCTCAGGGGTAAGTTCGAAGTGTTGTAGGGGTTTGGTGGACAAGAGCCCTCTATCGCAGGTCCCCCAAGCGTAAAATTCCTTATTGTGTTCAGAGGTGTCAGAGGTGGTGGAACCCTCAGAGAGTCCAGTGAATATGGTAACGCTTTCCTGTCAGGAAATGCCTGGATGTCTCGTTGGCAGTTTGGCTGGAAGAACCCGCTGTAGTCAGGCATGATGTTTAAGAGTGCGCTGTCCACTGTCGACTTTGGTGATGTATAGGATGAGTACGACGGCTGTGGATAAGACATGGGGCAGGTCGGCGTTGCCAGGTAGGTTGATTGATCCTGGTACATTTCCCCGGTACAAGAGTAAGACGGCGTAGCATACATGTGGTTTATATCGTGTTGACTCTGCGCCATGGTGCAGCTCACAGTTCCTGCGTAAAGGTTTGGTGGTTCAGGCGAGGGCGAGGTAGACACCGGGGACGAAGCTGCCACCCTTATGTCAGCACTAGCTACGTTAATGGCACCCCCGGGATTCCAGTATTCTACACCTCTAGAATTGATCGAGACCTTCCCGGTGTATGCCACAGCCTGAGTGCGCGGTGGCTGCGTAAAGTTGCCGTGGTAAATAAACTCGAGGGTGCCCCTTTCTTCACTAAAACAATCACCTGCGAAGCAAAGAAAAAATAAATGTTAGTTATGTCTCCAAAAAAACGTTGATTATTGCTTTTACGCAAGGGTTTTTACTTTAACGCGTTTTGTTTTTCGCGCGGTTGCGCACCACTTTGTGGTTTTGTAATGGGTATGTAGGAGGTTTCAAGTCACATAACGATGAAGAACAAATACATTGACTTACCATAGCAGACCATCTACTTGATTAATATTGACCAATAATATGGATTATCGTCAATTTAGGATAATCTCAAATATGACTAATAATGCATTTTAATCCTCAAATGTTTGTAAAGTTGATGAGGACATATGGCTTCTTTTGGCCATAACAGCTAAATAGAAATTAATATTTAACAAGAATATATGAAATTAATTCTTACCCCCCTTGGTTTCACCCAATTGGCCGTGCTGTTTCCAATATGACTCAACTTTTAACCCAGTTCCCGTCTCTGGCAATGATGCGGATATTTCCTCTTCCATTGAATAGATTACCTCTTGAATATCTTGTATAAAACTACTGGTGGGTACCCAAACTTTGTCAATAGTTTTAGCTGTCATTTTTTTGACAAGACGGTGCGCTTCAAGCCTTTACGCGCCTTTACGCACACAATATATAACCTTCAGCTGTCATGGTAAAAACTCTCCAATGCAGTATTCTCTGCCATATCATATAGTGTTCCCTACGCATGGGAAATATCATCTCATCTCGTTATATTATGGGGATGCAATATTGTAATATGCATTTAAAGGGAGTCTCTGAATGTCCCGGAGCGTCACTGACCATACAAGGACTTGGTGGTTAAAAAAGGAAAAGGTTGGGCTAGGGTTGGGTCTCAGGCTTGATGACGACATCAATGAACACTTGTCAATGAATTTAAAAAATACATAACCAAAATTACTTTTATTTTTGCATCGTTGTTGTTAGCCTGTTTAAGTTGAGTAAATATTAACACATGTATGGCCTATTTTATTATCAATATAATAATCGGCATGCTGCCAAAAGCCTGCAGGAATTCCGGTAACACTTCACCAAAAATGGATTTATCCGGTTTAATAGACGACACCCTCTTTTTACTTATATGGAAAACATCCGCTAAATTGGTCTTCATGAAATATCGGGTCGTGCCAAGGAAGAAGCCCACACAGAAGCATACGAGAAGACGACTTCTCGCACTGTGCTTTAGAGTGGAGCGTTCATTAGGAAAGTTGGATCAGTTGGTTAAATTAAGTGTATTAATTTTGTCTTTCTATATCCTTTTATAGTCTGGGTTAACATTTTGCAAAAATGGAAACTTGAATTGATCGAAGTGCTATATCTACGTACATATTTTTTTTTTTGTTGAAAAATCTGTATAGGTAAACAGCACATTTATGAATCCTTCATAAACCCTAAATTAGGCATGTGCTTCAGGATGCTTTAGAAGGAATATTCCTTAGCCTATAGCACCCTTTATGTAGCATAACTGTGTAGAAATTATTTGTGCACTATATATGTAGTGCCATGAGTTGTCCATTTAGAGTTGTCCATTTAGAGTTGGCCATTTAGAGTTGGCCTGTTTGTAGCCTGTGTAAAGGAAGTTCATAAGATGAGCTATTAATCATTTGTGAATCGTGAGTTATGGGTTGCCCACATGTATAGACTGAAAATATGTATGACATATCTCTCCACCTACTCAAGACCCCACTATATTGAAGGGATCATCTTGGGACAGCAACCCCTTCCTCTCTTCTCAGCAAGCTGCCCTCCGTTGGTGTAAATGACACCTGGCTGATGTCTGTAGGCTTACATGTGACAGGGTTGTTGATCCAAGGGCTGTGGTAGATAGTGATAAAGCAAGGGGAAGCCCTTTAAACACTGTCTCAAGCCCTGCATGTCCACTATGACACTCAGGTAATGAGACTGCTCCTCACGCAAGTAGAGCTAATTGCTATTCTGTCACAGGGGACACTGTCTCCTGATAATGGAGATGATCTTTGGTCTAAATATGCAAAATGTGTCTGACATGTTCCTAATGACATCATACTCCCTAGGAGTTGTTGGCATATTTGTTTCCAAAGGTAGGAATCCTTAAAAGACTGAAACTTTCCACATATGCCACTGTAGGCTAATGTATGTCATTTTCTATACCCAATATGACAATGTAGGAAACACAAAAAAAATGTCCATAGGCTTTTTTATGTTGTCTATAACACCAGCAACAACTTTAACACTTGTCCAAATGAACATGATAGACCTACTTAAATAAGACGAGAAGAGAGAAGAGAGAGGAGAGAAGAGAGAGAAAAGAGAGGAGAGAGGAGAGAGAGAGAGAGAGAGGGGGGGGTGGGAGAGCAGACGAGAGAAGAGAGGAGAGACAGAGAAGAGAGAAAGAGAGAAGAAAGAGAGGAGATAAAGAGAGAGGAGAGAAAAGAGAGAAGAGACAGACAAGAGGGAGGAGAGAGAGGAGAGAAAGTGGAATTGAACATGATAGACCTACTTAAATAAGATGAGGAGAGAGGAGAGAAGAGAGAGGAGAGAAGAGAGAGAGAGGAGAGAGAAGAGAGAGAGAAGAGAAGAGAAAGAGAGAGGGGAGAGGGGGAGAGAAGAGAGGAGAGACAGAGAAAGAGAGAAAAAGAGAAGGGAGAGATGAGAGAGAAGAGAAGAGACAGACAAGAGAGAGGAGAGGCAGAGAAGAGAGAGGAGAGGCAGAAGAGAGAGAGAGAGATGAGATGGAAGAGAGAGAGGAGATAGAAGATAGAGGAGAGATAATAGGAGAGAGAGAAGAGAGAGAGAGGAGAGAGAGAAGAGAGACAGAAGAAAGAGAGAAGAGAGAGAGGAGAGTGAAAGGAGAGACAGAATAGAGAGAACAGAGAGAGGAGAGAAGAGAGAGAATAAATAGAGAAGAGAGAGAAAGAGAAGAAAGGAGAGAGAGAGCAGATATAGAGGAGAGAAGAGAGAGAGGAGATAGAAGATAGAGAGAAGAAAGAGAGAAGAGAGAGAGAGAGGAATGACTAGTGAGAAGTTTAGGAACGGTGTTCCCTCCCAATCCCCTCTCCCCTTGTTGGGGGGAAAAGGGATCCCTTTTTAAGTACTCTTTTTAACGCCCACAGTTCCAAAAATGTTAGTGTATTGTGTGAACGCCGCCTTCCTCAGGCAGATGGGTTTTTTCCAGGTCCAGTGTCCGGCCGATAGGCTGCACAGCGTGCCTCTGTGGGGAATGGTGCCCTCCTTGCACCCCTCGCCCACGCTCCGCCACATTGAGCGGGATTTAGAGGAGGGGGCATTTTGTGTTGCCTATGTCTCAGTGTCACCTAGGGGTCTGGAGAGCCCCGCATGACGATTAATCAAGTGTCATGTGTGGTTTTTGTTAATATGGATCTTTGTTTTCTATCACTAGGCTGATATAGGAGAATTTGCTTTGTTATTGTGTTGTGTTTTTTTTTGTCAAATAGTTAATACATACAATAGTTAATACAAATATATCATGTTTGAGGTTTGCAATTAAGCTATCTTATACATTAAAAACTGACCAGAGAATATCCATTCATAAATGCACGTATCGCAAATCGAATGAACGTATGTCTAGATGTGTTTAAATCACCCCTGACTTGAATCTTCGACATCTTTGAAATCACAAAAAAACAGTTTTTAGAAGGACTTTACACTACAGCATCAATAATTAATAGTACACTATTGTACATCACTTTCTTTTGTGCTTACTTTCAAAACCCTCTATTGTGAAATTGAGGCCTGCTTGCTTGTCTAGTATTTTGAGCAGCAATAAGATACAATGTCCAAATGATAGCCTAGTAGCAGCCTACCAATACACAGTGGCACTCCTTAGAAGTAGTGTGTGTGTATACAGTGACATACTGTACTTCATCAAGAGTGAGTTGTATTTGTAATGGATCCTACTCTTCTATTTCCAAAAATACATTGATTACACTACCTTCATTTCATACCTAACAGTTAACATATTGGGTATATATTGTAAAGGTTTCAATCATTTCATACCTAACAGTTAACATATTGGGTATATATTGTAAAGGTTTCAATCATTTCATACCTAACAGTTAACATATTGGGTATATATTGTAAAGGTTTAAATCATTTCATACCTAACAGTTAACATATTGGGTATATATTGTAAAGGTTTAAATCATTTCATACCTAACAGTTAACATATTGGGTATATATTGTAAAGGTTTTAATCATTTCATACCTAACAGTTAACATATTGGGTATATATTGTTAACATGTGTATTTAGAAAGTGATCTATTCTACATATTTTTTACAAGCTTAAAACAACAACACTGTAACTTTGGTCCGGTTTCCCGGACACAGAATGAGCCTAGTCTTAGACTTAAAAGTATGCTGTGTTTGGGGAAACGGGCCCTAAGATTTCTGCATGTTCAAGAAAACTGCAGGGGACAAAGAAAACACACACACACACACACACACACACACACACACACACATGAAACAGCCCCTGGATTGCTTACCTGTAATATAACAAAGATACTGGTATGTCTCCTCGTTCAGGCCCAGAGGCAGTGATAGCAGGGCCTCAGATAGAGACAAATGCTTCTGCGGTGGCAGTCCCCTAACATCTGAGCAACCACAGTTACCCGCTAGATTCTTACTCCTCCAATGGAGTGGGTCATATAATGTTTCTTTTTCTGAGCGACTGATGGAAAAAGAAACAATAGGATTGTTCCCACTTCACTTTGCTTCCACCCTCACAGTTAAAATTGTTATGATAATGAAGTGGATTTGTGAGACCCAGCAGATTGGAATAGAAAAGCTCTCTTTGATCGGAGGAATCTGAGGTGTTTGGGTCACTCAAACCCCATGCCTGGGGCGTGGCCTGGGTGACAGCTGCTCTCATGACGATGAAACTCCAGGAGAGGGTCATCTCAGAGACCCAACAACCATCTATGAAGAATTCATTTCCAAAGAACATGTAGTTTTAGATTCCTCCAAATTTGGATGAGCTACATTGTAGCCTATGAGTTAACCCTCATTTGCTTCATATCCTCCATCAGGTGTCTCATGTGATTTTGGAAATGGAAAACACAGAAGATGCATGCAATGTGCATTTATTTGTTTAGACTTTTTGATTACCTAGATAAGTTGTTTATTCTTGTTCTAAAAGTGAGGGAATCGATGGATTGTGTGTGTCCATTGAGAACCACCTTTCAAAAACACAGGTTCAGATTATTTTTTGAAGTGCTTTATAATTGCTGAATAATCACACTGGGGTAGGGAAATTGTGTGTGTCTGTGTGTGTGTTTGTCTCTGTGTGTGTGTGAGAGAGAGAGAGAGAGAGGCACACAAGGGAATAACCCCCTCCCCACTAGGATGAGTGGGTAGATGCCCACGAGGAGATGGATGACTGTGCTCTGGAAGGTTGATGGGTGGTGTCATGTCTTAAAATATGAGACAAAGAGAAAAGGTCTTACTTGGCAAATAAAGGAAATAACTCACTGCTAGTTGTTTTACTTTATCTTGGGAAAACATGATGAAATACTGGAACAATTGATTATTAGAAACAATTATATCAACATGCCATATCAACATGCCATATAATGTCCCCTGTTCTTTAATTTGGGTGTTACAATCTCCGTTATTTATTATTCAGAATCATATTATATTTCAATAGTCAGACATGACCAACTTAAGAAACACTCAGTTGAAAGAAAATTATTGTGCAAGCACAGAAGGATGTGTTATGTTCTTGCTGCTGTTTGATGTATTAATTAATCACAGAGAGTAGGCTATTGTATTCACCAGTGGGTTTACCAGTCCAGTGCAATCTCAAACACAAATGCAAATCTCAAACACAAACCGTTGTTCATCTACAACAATCTGATATCTGAATGTTGGCGCTGGATGGAAAAGTGTGCTCCTCAAATGGCTCATACTGTGTATCTATGAGGGCAGACAATATTGGCATAATGAGCTGCGTTTCAAAATGACATGGGCATTTCACCCACCTGTCAATCAAGTAGTGGTCAGAAGCCACGCAGTTAAACATAAATGGATTCTGTGCTGTTTGTTCAGCTTCAAGTCTGTAGGGTGATTGATGAACTGATGAATAGATAATGTAGACTACATTATTAGCTGACACAAGATACATTTGTTAAATTTGACTTTTAGGCTAGATTGGAAAATAGTATATAGCATGCATGCTACTCCCATAGGCTATTAGGCCCAGGAAGTTATGTATTTAAAGGCCCAGTGCAGTCAAAAATTAGGATTTTTTTTGTGTTTTATATATATTGCCAAACTATGAGGTTGGAATAATACTGTGAACTTGTGAAAATTAGGATAATGCCCTTTCAGTGTAAGAGCTGTTTGAAAAGACTGCCTGAAATGTCAGCCTGTTTTGGTGGGATGGAGTTTTCACCAGGTAGTGAATTAGTTAAGAAAGAGAGTTCCTAACCTCTCTGCCAATTACAGCTAGTTTTCAGTT
Source organism: Oncorhynchus keta (assembly GCF_023373465.1). NCBI lineage: Eukaryota > Metazoa > Chordata > Actinopteri > Salmoniformes > Salmonidae > Oncorhynchus > Oncorhynchus keta. Next base: position 21,145,347 of record NC_068456.1, read on the forward strand.
TTCCCCTCCCCACTCAGACCACTCCCAGACAGTCCTAGCAACATTCTTGCTTTAGAAATTGTTCTTTGCTAGGAATATATATACTTTCCCCCCCTCCAATTTAATGGAAAACAATTACAGTAAGGTACTTAATTGTTACCCAGAAATTATTTGATATTGAGACAAAAATGGTTGCATTGGACCTTTAATAGATGTTGGCATTTTCCACATGATTAATTCCACAAAATGAACAGCCATATAACTGACTATAAAGAACTGACGATGATGTTTTTATTTTATTAATATGACTATTCCTTTATTCCGGATTATGTGAATGCAAAATGAACAACATGTGGGGAGAAAATTAAATGACAGGATCCAATAATTTTCCATTTGGTGTTTGTCATGTAAATGTATTTACCTTGAATCACACATGAAGCAAAAACGGGATTATTTTTTGGGGCATACCAAAAAGAGCACATTAGCGCCATCAAGTGGATATGTGTTCCAATGTAAAGCTCAGTTCCCGTGATGCATCACACCTCCATTTTTCATGTGACCCCAGACTGCCAATAAAATCGCGTTTAAGAAATTCCGCTTAAGCCATTGGCTGTACATCTCGGATGAAGAACATTTAAATTTGTGTTTGAAAATTCTGCACGATAGAGCGCCAGCGGTGACGGAAGTCATATTTGTTTAAAATTACTTACCTACAAGATAATTGTTCAAAAGAAACAATAGAGGTAAGATTCATCACTTGGTCAGGACAATTTTGGGGCTCGTTTCCAGTAGTTTGCGGTTTTTTTGTATATCACAATATTTGCTAACGGTAGCTAACTTTCTAAAGTAGGCGGTTATCTTGGTTAACGCTAGCTTGCTCACGTTAATGTTAGTTGACTAGTCAGCGTAGGGGCTATGTTAGCTAGCTAATACATGTGTTTTTTTAATGGGGGAAACTCTGTGTTACAGTTGACGTTTACAGTATTGAGAGTTCTGCAAACATGTCTACGCACAACTCATTCAGTGTCGCAAAAAAGGATGAGAAGGGGAGAAATATTCAAGTCGTTGTGAGATGCAGGTAAACTAAATTTGACTTGTATGAAACCAGTGGGAGTTGGGACTAAAAGTAACTTGATCCTAGCTAATTAACTTGCTAGCTAAATGGACAAGAACATCAGTCTTTATCACAGCAACAGTAGCTAGTTAGCCTAATGTTGTTTTGCTAAATTCTCTGCCCATGCCTCTTCAGACCCTTCAACAACGCGGAACGCAAGTCTGCCGCCCATGGAGTCATTGACACAGTAGAAAATCGAAAAGAGATCAATGTGCGAACGGGGGGGATTGGCGACAAGGCAGCTAGGAAGACGTACACCTTTGATATGGTAACTAATGTAACGTTTGTCTAAACTGGACAAATTACTATACTTGGTTTGCAAGGTCATTTGTTTCTAATGTGCAAATTACATGTTATCAAACCCTCGCCTCAGGTGTTTGGTCCATCTGCCAAGCAAATTGATGTCTACAAGAGTGTTGTCTGCCCTATTTTGGATGAAGTGATAGGTGGATACAATTGTACAGTTTTTGCGTAAGTACTACCTAAGCAGGGATTAAGTGGCATGTCCACAAGGTTACATTTAGCCATTTGAAGCTGACACCTGCCACTGAAGGTGATTGTCAATTTTGTACATGTTTTTGACTAAATGTTTTCTTTCTGTCATTTAGGTATGGCCAAACGGGAACAGGGAAGACTTTTACAATGGAAGGAGAAAGATCTCCAAATGAAGAATTTACATGGGAAGAGGTATAACATAACTTGTATCAGATCTGTCAATTAACTTGTTTAAAATAAAATGTTTTCAGTATTTGTGATTTGAATGGACTTTTTCAGGATCCTCTTGCTGGTATCATTCCCCGGACACTTCATCAGATATTTGAGAAGCTCACTGAAAGTGGGACAGAGTTTTCTGTCAAGGTTTCCTTGCTGGAGATCTACAATGAAGAGTTGTTTGACCTGCTGAGCCCTTTTCCTGACGTCACTGAACGTCTTCAGTTGTTTGATGATCCACGTAACAAGGTACTAACCAGTCTCTTATGTACGTACCTAATGGGTTGAGTTACACGTGTCTGTCAACATGTCACTGCTGCCCCCCCAGGGTGATTTTCTTAATCTAATGGTCATATTAAAACCTGCATTTGACGGTTAAATATCATTTCTGGGCCTCCCGGGTGGTGCAGTGGTTAAGGGTGCTGTGCTGCAGCGCCGGCTGTGCCACCAGAGATTCTGGGTTCGCGCCCAGGCTCTGTCTTAACCGGCCGCTACCGGGAGGTCTGTGGGGCGACGCACAATTGGCCTAGCGTCGTCCGGGTTAGAGGGTTTGGCCGGTAGGGAAATCCTTGTCTCATTTTGCACCAGCGACTCCTGTGGCGGGCCGGGCGCAGTGCGTGCTAACCAAGGTTGCCAGGTGCACAGTGTTTCCTCCGACACATTGGTGCGGCTGGCTTCCGGGTTGGATGGCGCTGTGTTAAGAAGCAGTGCGGCTTGGTTGGGTTGGTTATCGGAGGACACATGACTTTCAACCTTCGTCTCTCCTGCTAGTTGTAGCGATGAGACAAGATAGTAGCTATTAAACAATTGGATACCACGAAATTGGGGAGGAATAGGGGTAAAAAATAAATATATATTTATTTTAATTTTACCCCTTTTCCTCCCCAATTTTGTGGTATCCAATTGTTTAGTAGCTACTATCTTGTCTCGTCGCTACAACTCCCGGATATCTATATCTATCTATATAATTCATTTCTGTCCTTCAGAGGGGTGTTATCATCAAAGGCCTAGAAGAAATCACAGTACACAACAAAAATGAGGTATACCAGATTTTGGAGCGTGGATCTGCCAAGAGGAAAACTGCCTCCACACTCATGAATGCCTACTCCAGGTAAACCTGCATGTCTGACCAAATAAACTTGTCTCATACTAAACCACAAGGTGTAAATGTTTAGTTGAGTGTTTGTATTTATCTGCCCCTTTTTGTTTTTCAGCCGCTCTCACTCGGTGTTCTCCGTCACGATTCATATGAAGGAGATAACTGTTGATGGAGAGGAACTGGTCAAGATTGGAAAACTTAACTTGGTATGGTTAACTGGTATTACCTACAAATATATTGTCATGCAGGCTTTACCATTGACATACAAAGATGGATAGCACATTTGACCTGTATGTGCACCTGCTTGTGTTGCCATCAGGAATTCTAGCTAACCTGACCCTCACCTTGTAGGTTGACCTTGCTGGCAGTGAGAACATCGGTCGGTCCGGCGCTGTGGACAAGCGGGCGCGTGAGGCTGGCAACATCAACCAGTCTCTGCTGACACTGGGCAGGGTGATCACTGCACTGGTGGAGAAGAGGCCCCATGTGCCCTACAGGGAGTCCAAACTCACCCGCATCCTCCAGGACTCATTGGGAGGCCGCACTAAGACTTCCATCATTGCCACAGTTTCACCAGCCTCCATCAACTTGGAGGTGTGTTTGTCTGGATTTGTTAATTTCTCTTGGCACCAATGTCTAGATTGATATCTAATTTGATCAATACTCAACTTTTCGTTTCATGAAATCTCCAGGAAACTCTGAGCACACTGGATTATGCCAACAGGGCCAAGAACATCATGAACAAGCCTGAGGTGAACCAGAAGTTGACAAAGAGAACTCTTATCAAGGTATATAAGCACAACAGAACCTCTCAAATTTGAGTATGCATGCTCTGTTTACTTTAAGCATGTGTATTTTATTTGTGGTAAAACATCTGGACTGAAAATATTGCATTTCATCATCAGGAATACACAGAGGAAATTGAGCGTCTAAAACGGGATTTGGCTGCCACTCGTGACAAGAATGGAGTGTATCTGTCATCTGAGAACTATGAGTAAATGCCCATTGTACAACACACAAAAGTTGTGTATGAATCAAATGTTTATTTCTAAAGTCTGAATCCCTTCAAAAGGAGAAAGTATATTTCATTAATCCCCTTAGGAGCATGGCAGCTGCGATATCTTCCCAAGAGGATCACATAACTGAATACACAGAGAAGATTGCTGCAGTGGAGGAGGAACTGAAGAGCGTAAGCTTATTTAGAAAGTACTCATATTTTACTTCCTGTTTTTGGATAATCTTGGCCATGTTCTGTTATAATCTCCACCCAGCACAGCCAGAAGAGGACTGGCCACCCCACATAGCCTGGTTCCTCTCTAGGTTTCTTCCTAGGTGTTGGCCTTTCTAGGGAGTTTTTCCTAGCCACTGTGCTTCTACACCTGCATTGCTTGCTGTTTGGGGTTTTAGGCTGGGTTTCTGTACAGCACTTTGAGATATCAGCTGATGTACGAAGGGCTATATAAGATTTGATTTGATAAGCAGCACCATGGTTACTGGCTCCACTTGACTCATCAAACATGTGTAACCATCCCTCCTCCCCAGGTTACAGAGCTGTTTGAGGATCGCAAGGAGAAGCTGGACAAGTGTACCAATGACCTGGAGGAGAAGAACCAGAAGCTGCAGGAGACTCACAGGGACCTGCAGAAGACCAAGCAGAAGCTCACTGAGGAGGAGTTTATAGTGTCTGAGCTGTCCACCACCGAGGAGAAACTGTACACCACTGCAGACAAGGTTAGGGTGACATCATTACGACCAGTTAGGACAATGTATAAGGGCTTCTACTAAATGACAAAAATTACACTTGAGTATGTACAGGATATTCAAAACGGTTTTAGTCTAAAGTTATGAGTTAATGTTATCCCAGTTGCTGACAACTGTTGACGAAAGCACCAAAGATGTGTCTGGCCTGCATGCGAAGCTGGAGAGGAAGAAAAAGGTTGAGGAGCACAACTCTGAGATCCAGATGAGTTTCGCAGACTGCATGGATGCTATGTTCAGCCAGATGCAGAAATCTGTAGAAGACCAGCACAGCAAGCACCAGGGCATGCTGGACACCTACAAAACCTCAGTTGGTGAGAATCTTGAAATGGTTCAGTACTTTGAGTGATATGAGCGCATCATAGAATTTGATATCCAATTTTGTCTTTTACTCTCCCCCTCAGAGGGTCTTCTCGTAGTCAACGACAAAGCTTTCAAAGGAGCCATGGCTACTGTAGCCACATCCTTCTGCAGCATCACAGACCTGGTTGCTGATGGCATGACCAAGTGTCAGGCTAAGATGATGGAGCAGGAGATGCTGTGTGTGGAGGCTAAAAACAGTCTGCACCAGGTTTTGGTAAGAAATGAATCTGTCTCTATTGTCTGATCTTTTCTATTTTTTTGTTGCATGCATCTGTATGAATTGAGAGGTGGGAGAGGTTTCATGATAAATGCAATCCTGGGTTAACAGGAGGAGCATAAGCTGGAGCTTGAGGAGGTCCTGGTGGCCCAGGTGTTGCCTGGTCTGAGTGCTGTCATGGCCATGAATGACAGTCTGAGGAAGACACTGGAGACCCACCATGTCCTGGCAGCTAAGGTAAGGGAAGCTGGCTGAAATAATAATACTGTTCTCAAAATACTGTTCTCAAAATACTGTTCTCAAAATACTTTTGAGTATACATGATGGACAACTTCGTGAATGTATTCCTTTTCTCCAGATGGAGTCCGTGAAGGTGGAGACGACGTCGTTCTTCAGTAGCCATGCCCAGGACCTGGCTACCCTGAGGGAGACTGCAACAGAAGGTCTCGGCTCCCTAAAGACTGAGCACGACAACTTGAAGGAACAGATCAGCAGAGCAGACAAGGCACACCAGACGGTACGGCCTGGGATCTGCTTGGGGTTGTGTAGTCTAAAGCAGGGGTGTCAAACCTATGGCTTGTAGTCCATGGGAAAATATTGATATACTTTAAAATGACTAAAATGTAATTGAAACTGTCAAAATAATGGACTAACTTTCAGTTTCTTCACTGTGTCCAGTTCGCTAATCATCATCACAAATGAAACCTAGACAATGAGAGAGCATGAAATTACAAAAACAATGGACTGTTGTTTTGGGCAAATGTTGACAGCAGTCTTTCAATGTGGCCCCTGGGACAAAATTTGTCTGACACCCCTAGTTTAAAGTGTTCTCTTATCATCCTCTTACTTATCTTGTTTTCTTTTTCAGATCATTGCAAAGTAATTCTACACCTTGAGATTCACAATAGTGTTGCTCTTTCAGTGGTGTCTACTCTGCTTTGATGCCATTGATCCAGTCCCTGTTCAACATCTAAATTTTGATGAAAACCCCTGTCATTCTCACTATCAAGTGTGCTATTCTATCTGACCTTGTGACATCCCTTCTGTTTCTGATCGTACAGGGAATGACCCAGGTGATCCAGTGTCTGCAGAACCAGCTCAACCTCCTGGCCATGGAGACCCAGAATAACTATGCCGGCCTGATGAATGCCTCCGACGCCCTGCAGGTCCCTATTCAGTCCCTTCAGCAGACCCTTCAAACGTAAGTGCAACTGGGCTGTCTTAACTGGGCCATTGACATGTCTAATGATTTCTGTCCATAGTGTGGGCTTTGTTCATTTGAATCTGCATATTTTTCACCTGATATATTTGCCAGGGCAGAGCCACTAACTTTGCTACCCTTCTCCAGGAGATGCAGTGTGTCTGAGAACCAGACCGCCACCCAAAAGGAACGTCTAGAGTCTACCACTGCCAGCTTGATCTCTGAGGTCCAACAGACTGCCCAGGAGGCCATGCGCACAGTGGACGAGTCTTCCGGCTACTGCAGCCACCTGCACAGCTCTCTGACCCAGCTAGTTGAGAAGAGTCTGCAGTGGTGTGCCTCTACCGAAGATGGCATTGACTCCCAGGCTCAGCTCACACTGATCAGAGACCAAACCGCTTCTGCTCAGACCCTGCTAACGGTAAACTATACACTCGGATAGATTGTTAGGCAGTTTTACCTCAAACGGATACTTGTTGGTGTATGAAATGGAGTACTAAGTATTTTTTTTAGCCCTTGACAGTTTTTCTTGCACTGCAATTTTTGTTTTGCAAAATTGGTTAGCTTTGAAATTCCTGTGCAGCTTCTTACATGTCTGTAATCATTATGACTGAAATCTCAACCTGTGTTTCTCTGGTGTGATTCAGAGAGTGGAGCAGAGCTGTGAGGAGAGAGTCCAGGAAGTTAGTGGGCAGCTGAAGCAGCAGCAGGAGATGGTGAAGGAGGGTCTGGGGTCCATGAAGGAGCAGACGTCACTGGACCAGAACACCCTGGAACACCACCAGACGGAACTCAAGGCTCACTTGGAGGATGGCCTGTCCCGTGTCCACAGCTTCCTCAGCGATGAACTCCTACAGGATGTCCCAACTGGTGAGCCTGACATGGATGTAATGTTAATCTGGCTTTTTTCTTTTCTACATATTTGTCTGAGACACTGACCTGTCATGTTTCCTTCAATTTGTTCTGGTAGGTGCAACTCCTCGGAGAAGGGAATTTGTGTACCCTCGTCTCTTGGCCAAGTCGAAGAGCAGAGCAGAACTGCTGGAGAACCTCTGCCACAAGCAGGAGGAGCTGCAGACGGCCCTGTTCCAGTGTGACGCATTGGAGGAGGAGAAGCAGGTTGATCAGGTACACTTCAGAAAATTAGAGCCCAGTATTTCCTGGTTGGGTCATGTGGATTTGGGGCTGTATGGCAGATTACATTGCCATGATTACATGAAGTCAACTGTACAGACTATGAACTTCAACCCATCTTGACTGTTCAGCATGTATGACATGTAATGACAATAAAGGGTGACTTTCAGAGAGTACAGAGTAGCTTTAACCTGACTGTTGCCATAGGACTCTCTGGAGGATGAGGTGAGCGGCTATGGCTACGTCACTGAGCCGCCTTACATAGACGAAAACCTCATGTGCTACGAGAGCGGGAGAGTGCCGTTCTTCAAGGTAAGATTACTTTGGTGTTTCTGTTTGGTTAAGTACTGTCATCTCCCAGTCCCAGCTATAGATGGCATTGTTTGATTGTAATGTTCTCTTTCCTTTCAGCAAAAGAAGACCGGCAAGAAAGAAAAATCTGTTAATCGTTCCAAGATGGTAGATAATGATACTCAGGCAACGCCGGTCAGGTCAAAGTTACCACTCAGGTGTCAGAACTAGTTCTAGATTTTCAACATTTCTAGCCCCTCTGAGTTTCACGGTTGATGATATGCTCCATCCGCTCCGTTATCCACCACAAATCAGTCAATGTCCAAAAGGGGTAGAACCAGCTCACCTGCTTTTACACCATGATTTAACCATTAGATGTTCAGTGTTTATTTTTTTTTTAAGCTGCAATATGGACCTGACCAAAGTCTAATAGAAATGTTATAGATCTGTCATTCAAAATTAAAGCAAGTCAAAAGTGCTAGATCTGTTCTATGCTACCTGTTTTTTTTTTTTGATTTTGTACACCAGCTTCAAACTGAAAATACTATTTTTGGTTATTGAAATATATTTCACAGCGGTTTAGATGGTACAATGATTCTGTACACTATACATTGCTTGTTTTATCGCAAACTGAAATGAGGTAAACTAAGAATTTTTGCAACCAGGAAATGGCGGATTTCTGCATACTGCACCTTTAAAGGAGTAGTTTCACCATATTAAAACAAGTGATTCATGTAAACGGGTTGGCCTTCAAATCAGGGACTTTTTTTAAAAATACCTTAATGTATAAGTAATTACATTCAGAAATGACTTTCAAAGCAACAATAAATAAGGCTTTCTAAAGGTGATAAACATGAGGTGTTGGTTAAAATGTCTTTTGTATACTGACTTCTAGGGAGATGCTAAAGTGCCAATAATCATCATTGATATTTATTCATATAAAATCTTGTGTTCTATATTAAAGGCACTTCATTCTAATATAACATGCTTTTAGAATGAGGATTTGTGCACAATTTTTACTTAAAACAAAGGGGTGCAAAGTTATTTGTGGAACTGCCCTTTTCTGTAATTTTACTATTCATTGGTTCAAACCATCGATTTTATTAAAGTTTTGACAAATGTAAACGTGTCATTTGTCACTCACGGGGTTGGCGTAAAAACATGTTCAATTACTTAAACATATTGGCTCGACTCTAGGTTGTGCCTTTAGATTTCGAGAAAATCCGTAAATAAGGAAGAATGTTTCACTTCTTTGACTATTCTAAACTCAAACATCGCCAGGTCTGCTTCGTGAGCGTTCCCGGAAGTATCAAGATGTTATGCCTTTGGGTTTAGAAACTGGTGTAACTACACCCAGATAGTAGGGTGGACATTTCTGAGTTTCCTATTTCCGACTAATATAGCTGCGTTTTTCAGACAAATGTGCTTTGATTTTGCGCGTTTGTTTAGCATCGCCTGTATAGGCGGAATTAGTTTATTTTAGAGTGACGCTCCAACCCTGTTCCTGGAGTTACCCTCCTGTAGGTTTTCGCTCCAACCCCAGTTGTAACTAACCTGATTTAGTTTATCAATCAACTAATTATTAGAATAATGTGTTAGATTAGGATTGGAATGAATATACAGAACGGTAGCTCTCCAGGAACAAGGTTGGAGAAACCTGTTTTAGACCATTCAATTTAGTCCTGAAGTTAAATCTCCAGCCAACCGTATGCGCTTTTTTTTCCTCTTCTGTTTTGGTTCCCCAGTCTCCTTGGTTCCCCAGTCTCCACGTCTGCGAAAAGTTTGCCGTCATATAGAAGAAGCCACTCCAGCTAGCTAATTTATTACCTTCACCTTGCTTTATAACTAGGTATCTGTATTAGCTAGCTATTTTTAGTTCCTTTGAACAATTTACATATACTAAGTAGGGAAAGCCAGGTGGTAGTATATCCGTTGCTGCTAATGTTATTCTGCCAGAGATAATGAAATCCCAGAAGCTTTGAAGTATCTTGTTGAATCTTAGCTAACTAGTTAACTCTCCAGTCATTTGCATAAGCATTAAAGCTACAGTACAGTCTGCACAATTTCCCCTGTTCAATGGCCATTTCAATTAATTATACTAATTAATTTTAAAAGAATATAACTCATCCTAACATAGCCCAATATGTACTCCTAATGAACCTACCATTACTCCTTATTGGCCCAAGGACCTTACAGTGCCTTCAGAAAGTATTCACACCCCTTTACATTTTGTGTTACAACCTGAATTTAAAATGGATGATTTCTGTCACTGATCTACACACACAATGTAAAGTGGAATTTTGTTTGTAGAACCATTTTAGAAATGTATTTGCAAGAATAAAAAGCTGAAATGTCTTTAGTCAACACGTATTCACGTATAAATTTGCATCCTGTAGCTCTAACTCCAAAGTTCTGGGACACTGAAGTCCATGGAGAACAAGAGCACCTCCTCCCAACTGCACTGAGGCTAGGTAACCTGGGCATCACCGATAAATCCGTGATAATCAAACTTCAAGCATTTCTCAACGGCTGACCATGCCTGGCTACTCCAACCTCTGGCAAACAGCCCCCCCCCCCCCCAAAAAAAAACAAAAAAAAACCTGGACCCGTACAAATCAGCAGGGCTTGACAATCTGGACCCTCTATTTCTGAAAATATCTGCCGCCATTGTCGCAACCCCTATTACCAGCCTGTTCAACCTCTCATATCATCTGAGATCCCCAAGGACTGGAAAGCTGCTGCAGTCATCCCCCTCTTCAAAGGGGGAGACACCCTGGACCCAAACTGTTACAGACCTATATCCATCCTGCCCTGCCTATCTAAGGTCTTCGAAAGCCAAGTCAACAACCAGGTCACTGACCATCTCGAATCTCACCGTACCTTCTCCACTGTGCAATCTGGTTTCCGAGCCGGTCACGGGTGCACCTCAGCCACGCTCAAGGTACTAAACGATATCGTAACCGCCATCGATAAAAGACAGTACTGTGCAGCCGTCTTCATCGACCTGGCCAAGGCTTTCGACTCTGTCAATCACCATATTCTTATCGGCAGACTCTGTAGCCTCGGTTTTTCTAATGACTGCCTTGCCTGGTTCACCAACTACTTTGCAGACAGAGTTCAGTGTGTCAAATCGGAGGGCATGTTGTCCGGTCCTCTGGCAGTCTATGGGGGTGCCACAGGGTTCAATTCTCGGGCCAACTCTTTTCTCTGTATATATCAATGATGTTGCTCTTGCTGTGGGCGATTCCCTGATCCACCTCTACACAGACGACACCATTCTGTATACTTCTGGCCCTTCCTTGGACACTTTGCTATCTAACCTCCAAACGAGCATCAACGCCATACAATACTCCTGTGGCCTCCAACTGCTCTTAAATGCTAGTAAAACCAATTGCATGCTTTTCAACCGTTCGCTGCCTGCACCCGCAGCATCACCACCCTGGATGGTTCCGACCTAGAATATGTGGACATCTATAAGTACCTAGGTGTCTGGCTAGACTGTAAACTCTCCTTCCAGACTCGTATCAAACATCTCCAATCTAAAATCAAATCTAGTCGGCTTTCTATTCCGCAACAAAGCCTCCTTCGCTCACGCCGCCAAACTTATCCTAGTAAAACTGACTATCCTACCGATCCTCGACTTCGGCGATGTCATTTACAAAATAGCTTCCAATACTCTACTCAGCAAACTGTATGCAGTTTATCACAGTGCCATCCGTATTGTTACTAAAGCACCTTATACCACCCACCACTGCGACCTGTATGCTCGAGTCGGCTGGCCCTCGCTACATATTCGTCGCCAGACCCACTGGCTCCAGGTAATCTACAGGTCCATGCTAGGTAAAGCTCTGCCTTATCTCCTTTCACTGGTCACGATGGCAACACCCATAGCACGCGCTCCAGCAGGTGTATCTCACTGATCATCCCTAAAGCCAACACCTCATTTGGCCGCCTTTCGTTCCAGTTCTCTGCTGCCTGTGACTGGAACGAATAGCAAAAATCGCTGAAGTTGGAGACTTTTCTCCCTCACCAACTTTAAACATCTATCTGAGCAGCTAACCAATCACTGCAGCTGTACATAGTTTATCGGTAAATAGCCCACCCAATTTACCTACCTCATCCCCATACTATTTATATGTATTTACTTTTCTGCTCTTTTGCACACCAGTATCTCTACCTGTACATGACCATCTGTTCATTTATCACTCCAGTGTTAATCTGCAAAAGTGTAATTAATCGCCTACCTCCTCATGCCTTTTGCACACAATGTATATAGACTCTCTTTTTTTCCTACTGTGTTATTGACTTGTTTATTGTTTACTCCATGTGTAACTCACTCTGTTGCTGTCTGTTCACACTGCTATGCTTTATCTTGGCCAGGTCGCAGTTGTAAATGAGAACTTGTTCTCAACTAGCCTACCTGGTTAAATAAAGGTGAAATAAAAATACATTCAATCTCTTTATGGGAAGCCTAAATAAGTTCAGGAGTAAAAAATGTGCTTAACAAATCACAAAAGCTGCACGGACTCATTCCGGGTCCAATAATAGTGGTTAACATACTTTTTGAATAACTACCTCGCTGTACCCCACACATACAGATAATTGTAAGGTCCCTCAATTGCGTAGTGAATTTCAACCACAAAGACTAGGGAGGTTTCGCAAAGTAAGGCACTGATTGCTAGATGCGTGAAAAAAGCAGCCTGAATATTTCTGAGCATGGTGAAGTTATTAATTAGGCTTTGGATGGTGTATTAATCATTGGTGGAAAAAGTATCCTTGTCAGTGCGGCATGGTTGGGTTGTGTTTCGGACGACGCATGGCTTTCGACCTTATCTCCCGAGCGCGTACGGGAGTTGTAGCAATGAGACAAGATAGTAACTACTAATAATTGGATACCACGAAAAGGGGGTAAAAATAAAACTTTTTTAAAAATGCAACTAAAAGTCTAAAAATATTTGGTTTAAAATATACTTAAGTATCAGCTCCAGAGTGGCACAGCAGTGCAAGATGCGTCACTACAGACCCTGGTTCGATCCTGGTCTGTATCACAACCAGCCGTGATTGGGAGTCCCATAGGGCAGCGCACAATTGGCCAAGTGTCGTCTGTTTTAGGGTTTTGCTGGGGTAGGCCATCATTGTAAATAAGAATTTGTTCTTAACTGACTTGCCTAGTTAAATAAAGGTCAAATAAATAAAAATGTTTATGTAATTGCTCAAATATACTCGAGCACTATTTAATTGTTTAAAAAACGTATCTATTTACAGATAGCCAGGGGTACACTTCAAAACTCATACATAATTAACAGGGAAATTGTATGAAGTGAGAAGTACATTATTTTCTTTCGGAATGTATTGAAGTAAAAGTAGTCAAAAATATAAATACTAAAGTACAGAAAACGAATTGAGTAGTACTTTAAAGTATTTTTACTTAAGTACTTTACATCCTTCCTAACTCTGTTGCTGGAGAGGAAGAAACTGCTCAGGAATTTCACCATGAGGCCAATGGTGATTTTAAAACAGTTAAAGAGTTTTAATGGTTGTGATATGAGAGAACTGAGGATGGATCAACAACATTGTAGTTACTTCACAATACTAACCCTACAAAGAAATACGCTTGTACAGAGTTATAACAATATTCCAAAACATGAATCCTGTTTGCAAAGGCACTTTGTTAATACTGCAAAAAAAAGGGCATTAACCTTTTGTCCTGAATCCAACAAAACACATCCCTGAGTACCACTCTTCATATTTTGGTTGTGGCTGCATCATGTTATGGGTATTCTTGTCATCGGCAATACACGGAATACAGCTACAAAAACCTGGTACAGTCTGCTTTCCAACAGACACAGGGAGATTAATTCACCTTTCAACAGGACAATAACCTAAAACACAAGGCCACATATACACTGGAGTTGCTTACCAATACGAAACTGAATGTTCCCGAGTGGTCTCGTTACAGTTTTGACTTAAATTGGCTTGAAAATCTATGACAAGGCTTCAAAATGGCAGTCTTCCAATGATCAACAATTAACTTGACAGTGCTTGAAGAATTTTTAAAATAATAATGGGCAAATATTATACAATCCAAGTGTGCAAGGCACTAAGAGACTTACCCCCAAAAGACTCACAGCTGTAATCGCCGCCAAAGGTGCTTCTACAAAGTATGTACTCGGGTGTGAATAGTTTTGTAAATTAGACTTCTATATTTCATTTTACAATGCATTTGTACAAACTTCTAAAAACATGTTTTCACTTTCATTATGCAGTATTGTGTGTAGATGGGTGAGAGAAAAAATATAGTTTAATCCATTTTGAATTCAGGCTGTAACACAACAAAATGTGTAATAAGTCAAGGGGTATGAATACTTTCTAAAGCATTGTATGTTATTTTCAGGTATACTGGCTCTGGCAGCCAAAACAGCAAAGTACTCCATCTAAACGAATCAATTCTCAATTGCAACAGATTCATAAAGCCCTTTACTTTCATATCCCATCAAAATAATTTCACAAATGCAAAATACACACTTACTGTCCACTGTTTCAACCGGCTTTACAGTTCACAGTTACAGCCGACAGTTTTCAGTGACAACACGTTTCTGGCGGCTTGATTCCGTTACACGCAGGTGTTCGGAGCATTCTAGATGGCTAATTAGCACAAGTGGTTCCTCTGTCTTCAGTCTGTCTTCTGTAAGCATGCACTGTAACATGGAGATATGGCCGCGAGGGAACAGTAACCCTATAAAGGTGTGTATCAGTTTAACCGTATGTATTAAAAAAAAAGATTTCTCGCTGATATGAAAGACGAGGTCTTTATGTTTCCAAAACCATGCCGCAAGTGATGCATGTCAATGTTCAGGCCGAGCCTATGAGGTTCTTAACAAAACTCCCCCGTACAGAAGATGCCTTTGTCCAATGACTCTTATGTGTGATTTAATGGAATTGCTAGTCATGACTCATGATCAAGGGCTGATCCTATCAAAACCCAAACTCTAAGATTGTAGTTTGTTTTTGTTGTCAATCTAAGTGTTTGTAAACAAACAATGTGTGCTGTGGATCTAAAATGTTTTTAAAACCACCATGCCAAATTCATAGACTGTCAGTCTTTTCAGAGGATTTGAGCCCATCCCTTAGTTAACCCCACAAAGTGGCAGCTCAAGCTGTCGAATTGCTAAATATGTGAAAGGTAAATGCAAGCACCAGATAACTAAATACCAGTGATGGATAGATCACTTGGCTAGCTAGGCCTGTATTACTTGCTTGACACTCAGCTTGGTTTTGTTTTCCAGGTGTGTATGGCATGCCAGTGCATGCTCATTGCTTGTGTTGGAGCTGTACCAGAATACCACATTGAACAAGGTGACTACACCAACCATGAGGAGCTCATCAAACATGTTACATTTACAGAGGACATCAACTCTATCGTGACGGAGGTGAGAGAGGCCACTGTTCATGATTCAATGGGAACTGTGCTGTGCTTGAGAATGTAGTGTCATTCACACTTGTATGGAATTGAACATATTTCCAAATACTCGAGACGCTGGAAAATATATGAATGACATCTTCCAGTCTCTGTCCTTTCTCTTAGTGGTTCCTTATAAACCAAAAGGCTTACGAGGTCAGTTTGGCAGGCTCTTTGTTCTTCGCTGGGGTCTTGGTTGGTAATGTTTGTTTGGACCCCTCTCTGGCAAGATTGAAAGGAAACCAGTCTTCCTAACAGGTGAGGAGAATGAAGCTCACAACTTCACATATTTTGATCATAATCCATATCCTATGAAGTAGTTGACAGGCTAATATGATGTAGTCTGCTTTTCAGCTCAGCTAATAGTAAAAATCTCAGAGATATGATTAGGCCTCATCATTCATCATAAAAATAAAAAAACAATTGGCCATAGACTGCTAGTGCATTGATAATCTGCTCTTCTACTGACTTTCTGTTTGATTGACCCACTGTTTCTCTTTCTCTGCTTCTCTCTCGGCCTCTCTCTCTCTCCCAGCTCTGTTCTTCAATGTTTTGTTTTGGTTATGCCACAGACTTTGCTCCCAGCTATGAGGCGTTTGCGTTGTCCTGCCTGCTAATGGGTCAAATGAATGGGGGAATGTCCCTCGTCAGTTTCGTGCTTACTCAGGAGTATGTGGGCAAGGCCTACTGGGCCATGGCAGGTACAAATAATCATCATGACACTGACAGATGTTTGTCAGACACAGCTACAGTAACTGAGGAGGGTGGGACTAGGATTCGACAAAGGGTCAATTGTAGTCAAGAAGAGTCAGTGGGAACACAGGGAAATAAGATGGTGGTCTGGCACTATTGGAAAGTATTTTATCCCAACTATTTCAATGTAGTTTTTGGTGTTTGTGTTTTTCAGGGACCTTGCTAATATGACCTTTGCATTAAAGGCTTGACTGACACCTTTCCCAATACATTTGACCCCATATGTGAGACTGCAGTTTGCTGATAGAACAAATGGCAAGATGCCCTTTTTGTCACCTGTCTTTGTCTTGTTCCTGTTTTTGGGGCTGAGGCAGGACTCTCCCGCAGTCTCCCCGCAGGCTGTATTCCCGTGATTACACGGAGCAGGCGGAGGAGGTTCTGCACTACATGGCCGTGCAGAATGGGAACGGCAACGCCACAGCCAAAGTGAAGCTCCGCAGGTGTCCTGGCTTCGTCAAAAGATGTAACTAGGACAACGATGGCCCTGGTCTCCTCGGTCTCGTCACCCACCTAGTGCTCCGCTGGAGGACCGTGGTGTCATGTATGTCTGGTGAGCATACAGACCATAACCTGAACCACTGGGAAACCACAAAGGGACTCGCTTTTTACCATGACATTAACATGCACATGGACAGTGTCAACAGCTCACAATGATGCTTTTCAGTTCAGTATACATCGTTTTAAAGACCTTTCACACTGAAGACGGCAAACACGAATGACCATAAATTGACGCTGTCTCTGGGTGTGCTCTCGGTATTCCTGCAGCCTGGTGTACAATGGGCTCATCATGAATGCCAGTGAGGACGATGGGAACCGCTACTTCAGTGTTGCCATGTATGGATTGGTGGAGCTCCCGGCCTACCCTCTCTGTATCTATTTCATAAACAAGCAGTGGTAAGATTCTCACCACCTGTCATGATATCCTATGAATTGAAGTGTGTCAGTGGTGCACTGAATAAATGTCTTGTTTTGTGGTTAAAAATAAAAAGTTCAATTGTAATAGTTTCACAAGACTGTTATTCTCATCACACCTGTGCTAGACAGTAAGAATGTATGCTTGTTTTTAGGTCTGGGAGAAGGAAAACATGGCTAGCTTTCTGGGGTTATATCTATGCACTATGTTAATCCCAGTAAACGCTGGTAAGGGCAGTCTGACAGAATATATTAGATACATTTTTATTCATAATGTGTTTTTAAAAAATCTTTGTTACCCTGTCTTTATTAATTAGGGACTGTGTTCAATGCTACCTCTTTAGATTTTTTTTTTACGAAAGCTGTTGGTCAGTGTGCGCCTACACTACTGAACTGTAACCCACTGTTATAAGGTGAGTGCAGTGCAGACAGAGCCCACTAACAGATCCCACAAAATTACTTTTATATAGTACAGTAGAGGGCGCTGTTTTTTAAATTTTGGCTTCAATGAACTTCTGCATTTCAAGTTCTCGAAATGCAATATGTTTTTGTACAGTATGTTGAAGAGGTACTTAAGAAAACGTTCTGTGCTTTTTCTTGATGTCAGGAACTCTGGTCTTGGGGTCTGCTCAATGTCCTGCTGAGTTGGAGGGATCCTGGACCTTTTTTGCCCTCTACGGTACGTCGGCAGAATAGAATTAATATGATGGACAAAGAAATCATCAGGATTGTAGTTTATCAAGTACAAGGACCACTTTGGGCTTTCTGTAAGTGTTCAAATTGTGGTATATAGAAGTTTTTTTTTTGCCTTCTGTCAGATTGTATGGTATTCACTTGAGCCCCTGAAGCTTGTGCTGCACTTGGTTTGCGGGCAGTAGATAGCCTAGCGGTTAAGAGCGTAGGGACAGTAACCGACAGGTCTCCGGTTCGAATCCCCGAACCATATTGGGTTAGTTACGCCCTAGTCTCGGATGCCGGGCTTCTCACGTAGTTTGAAGACCTGGGGAAGTTCTCCTCAGGAAGAAGATAAAAAGGAGTGGAGTATGGCAGGGCTTGCCACACAAAACCAATCACATATTTTGTATCAGTGGAGCACCGAACAGGGTTTGTGTTTCTGAAATGTTTTCTGATTTTCAACAGGCTAGCAAGCAAAAGATACAAAACTAGGAAAAGAGACACAGGCAAAATCAAGAGAAAAACAAAGATGAAAAAAAAGGAAATGCCTCTCCTGAGGGGGAATGTAATTTCTACTCAGAGCCAATCAAATACAAGCGCTGAAAACAATACTGAAGTTCTCCAGAATTCCAATAGTCGAGACGGGACGAGAAGGATGGTCATGCATGACTAGTTATGCCCTATCCAAATGTACATTTACAATGCTCTTAAAAAGGACAATGCTTCACATTCTGTATCTTGGGGGGTTGGTTTGTGTTCCCTTTTACAGACACTTTGTTTGAAGAGGACCAATTTGAAAACGAGCCACAAACTAAATTAGTGACTATGAACGAGAAAACAATCTGACGAGAGGGACTATCGAAGCCTGTTCACACACGAGTGCTTTCTCACATCAAATCAGATGTCCTCTTATTTCCATGGTGAAGCAAGGACAGGACTAGCTACATGCCCGTGATGGATGGTGGACCATTTTACAGGGAACAGCACACATGTTTTGAATCTTTTCATGTTATTTTGTTTCTGTGTGGGGGTTGTTGTGTGATACGTTTTGTACTGTACAATGAAATGTGAAGTGCCTTCTAAAATGGCTATTTAGCAATGTAGATCATGTCAAATGGCATTATAAAGCAACAATTAATCATGTGATATCAAATGGAAGAGAATTACAATTACTGTCAAAGGTTCTCAGTTTCTAACAATTTGAAGCCTGTAGTTTAAATGGTTTGTTTCATGATGTTGGGTGATTAGGCCTGGCTCGCAGTCAGAGTTTCAATTCATCCCAAAGGTGTTCGATGGGGTTGAGGTCAGGGCTCTGTGCAGGTCAGTCAAGTTCTTCCACACCGATCTCGACAAACCATTTCAGTATGGACCTCGCTTTGTGCACACGGGGCATTGTCATGCTGGAGCAGGAAAGGGCCTTCCCCAAACTGTTGCCACAAAGTTGGAAGCACAGAATTGTATAGAATGTGATTGTATGCTGTAGCTGCTGCTATTTGCATTGAGAATACAGATTATGTAGTAAGTGTGTATATATATTTTCACACAGGCACCCCAATTCTGGTCTTTTGAGCAATCACATCAGATCTTTTTCAGAGCTGATCTGATTGGTCAAAACACCAATTAGTGGGGAAAAATATTGGAATTGGGCTGCCTGTCTAAACACAGCGAAAATGTGAATGGTTTGTGCAGTATTCTAATCCCCCCCACGTCATTGGTTTACGTTGTGCTCCAAGGTGATGCCAGAGCTATAATTGTGATTGTTAACATGACAGCAAGTAGTACAGTGGTGTAATACGGGTAACTGCCAAAATATAGGGGACACCAACATAAAGTGTCTTCATGGGACATGGGCCACCAAGAGCCAGAACATCTTCAAAACACCAGTACAGGTGTCTGGAACTCAATTGGAGGGATGCGACATCGTTCTTCCATGAGAAGTTCTATCATTTAGTGTTTTGTTAATGATGGTGGAAAACGCTGTCTCAGGTGCCGCTCCAGAATCTCCCATTGGGATGGTATATGGTTTACATAGTTTTCATGCTCATCTGACCACTCGCGCCTTGTGGATGGGGTCATTGCCATCCTATTGGGGCCTAGCCATGGTAGCCAAAATAATGGCCTGCCCAGTGTTTATATACAGTACATGACCCTAAGCATGAGGGGATGTTAATTGGTTAATTAACTCCGGAACCACACTTGTGTGGAAGCACCTGCTTTCTATATACTTTGTGTCCTTCATGTACTCATGTTTCCATTCATTTGGAAGTTACCTATATATTTATGAGAATGACTTGAACATGATCATAAATTACACAAACCTGCACAGTGTTTATGCCCTTTAAATTTACGCAGTGAAATTTATCTTATATTAAAGCAAAATGTGTTACACTGTAACAGGGTGTATTGTAATGTTAATGGTCACTAAATTTTTTTAAATTTTATTTTGACGGGGTGGGGGGGGGGCATTGTAATGTTTTATAGCTATATAAATGATGCTGAATAAAAGTGAAATATTGATACCAGAGGGCGCTCTAGTAACAGTCACTGCTATTGTCAGGGGTTTGTGTCACCATTGACGCAGACAGGAGAGGCCCAGTTCAACCATATCGCCCAGAAGCTGTCTCATCAAAGACTGAGAAGTAACCGCATAATGCTTTTCCCCATCATTTATAATTATGCCTTATGGCAGAGTTGGCCCATACCACCGGTTCAACAAGTAGTTGGAGCGAGTTGAAGAGTTTAAACTGTAATCATTGTTTTCATTATATACGTCTGACACTGTGCTTGCCAGCACAGAAATCCCCTTTTGAAGTAAATAAACAGTCTTCAACAAAAGTTTGTTGGAAATGTCTTGAATATACTGTATATAGAATGATTATAAATGACGTGAGGTCAGCTTAATATCAAGCTCACAACCACAAAGGCTGGATTCACTTCAATTTTAAGAGTGTACACCCTAATGCAAGCTCAAGTGCTTATTCTACTTACATAAAGTAACTCTTGTGGTCTGCTACCATCATTATTTTATGATTGAGCTTGAGGTTACTGCCCACCACTGATTTGAGGTCATGGAATTGCTGCACCTCACACTGAACAGCATATTGTGTGACAAATAGATTTGTCACACAATTGCTCTTGCTGCAGCATATTTTTGTGGGTGGGTGAAAGAACGCAAAGCAGAGAGGTAGATAGCACACATGGTGTGGCTGGGTGAGGTTACTTCCATTCCCTGTCTAATTAGAAGCCAATTTAAAGGCATGTCAGATGATTCAGCTGAATGGTTGTATAAACTAAATAATAAACTGGAAAGTCTGAAGCCGCAAGGTGATTTCATTATTCAAACTGGCACTGGAGACTGGGTAAACACACAAAATATTGTTCACACGCTTGCCCACATACACACTCATACACAAATAAAAAGTTAAGGAACTGGTCAGATAACTAACCCAAACCCAAATTCGTCACTTAACACTCAAAAATAAGCATTTTCCAACAGTACAAATACTGTATCTTGATATTTATAGTTATAGTGCATTTGGAAAGTATTCAGACCCCTTAACGTTTTTCATACATTACAGCCTTATTCTAAAATGGATTAAAACGTTTTTTTTCCCCCTCATCAATCAACACACAATAGCCCATAACAACAAAGCTATAAGAGTTTTTTTTAAAGTTTTGCAAATGTATTAAAAATAGAAAACTGAAATATCAAATGTACATAACTATTCAGACCAATTACTCAGTACTTTGTTGAAGCACCTTTGGCAGCGATTACAGCCTTGAGTCTTCTTGGGTATGACGCTACAAGCTTGGAACACCTGTATTTGTGGAGTTTCTCCCATTCTTCTCAGCAGATCCTCTCCTCTCGAGCGTCGCTACACAGCTATTTTCAGGTCTCTTCAGAGATGTTAGATCGGGATCAAGTTCGGGCTCTGGCTGGGCCACTCAAGGACATTCAGAGACTTGTCCCGAAGCCCTTCCTGCATTGTCTTGGCTGTATGCTTAGGGTCGTTGTCCTGTTGGAAGGTGAAGCTTGGCCCCAGTCTGAGTTTATAAACTGGTTATCAGCGCTCTGGTGCAGGTTTTCATCAAGGATCTCTGTGTGCTTTGCTCCGTTCATCTTTGCCTCGATCCTGACTAGTCTCACAGTCCCTGGTTCACCGTATGGATGGCACCAAGTTTCCTCTGGATGTGAAGCTTGGCATTCAGGCCAAAGAGTTCAATCTTGGTTTCATCAGACCAGAGAATATTGTTTCTCATGGTCTGAGAGTCTTTTAGGTGCCTTTTGGCAAACTCCAAGTGGGCTGTCATGTGTCTTTTACTGAGGAGTGGGTTCTGTCTGGCCACTCTATCATAAAGGCCTGATTGGTGGAGTGCTGCAGAGATGGTTGTCATTCTGCAATGTTCTCCCATCTCCACAGAGGAACTCTGAAGTTCTGTCAGAGTCAGCATCGGGTTTTGGTCCCCTCCCTGACCTAGACCCTTCAATTTCGAGTCTCATATTAAAGGGTCTGAATACTTATGTAAATAAGGTATTTATGTTTCTTATTTTTTGATACATTTGCAAACATTTCTAAAAACCTGTTTTCTCTTTGTCATTATGGAGTATTAGAATAAGGCTGTAACGTAACAGTCAAGGGTTCTGAATACTGCCTCCAGTCATCTCCATTAAGTTGATGAGGCATAAGGAGGGTAATGGAAGTGTGGTTATGGGTTTGAGTGGGTGTGGGAGCACTGAGCTTGTGGCCAGGTGAGTAATGTCGACACTGACCCACTGCTGAACTTTCCAGGAACAACGCTGTCAGATCTCTAGAGAGAGTGTGTGTGGGGGTGGGAGTGCAGGGGTTGGAGTGTGTGCGTGTTCTTGAGAGCATGCAGGAGAGTGTGTATTTGTGCTTGTGGTAGCCTATTGTGTGGGTTGCTAACAGTAAATGTGCTTTAACTAGTCCATATTTATGTCTTTATTTAAGCAATAAGGCACGCAGGGGTGTGGTATATGGCCAATATGCCACGGCTAAGGGCTGTTCTTATCCACGACGCATCACAGAGTGCCTGGATACAGCCCTTAGCCGTGGTAAATTGGCCATATACCACAAACCCCCAAGGTGCCTTATTGCTATTATAAGCTGGTTATCAACGTAATTAGAGCAGTTCAAATAAATGTTTTGTCATACCAGTCGTATAAGGTCTGATATACCACGTCTGTCAGCCAATCAGCATTCAGGGCTCGAACCACACAGTGTATAATTAAGATTTTATCAGTGTTACATTTTTTATTAATGTTAATAGTCTTTTACCCAGAAAATTATCCAAGTAAAATGCTAATAGTAGCACACTGATTTTTTTGTGTGCTTTATGGTCAACTCAAGAACAATCTAACAGCCAGTATAAGCCAGTATAGTATTTTCTGCTGGTTCCTTGCTATCTTTTCTCAGACAAAAGTTAAAGGGCAAATAAATGATTCTGAAGTACTTCAGAGAGGAGTCAAATCATTACTCGTAGATTCCCCTTCTTTTGTCTAACATGGGTATAACAACTCTGAATTGTTGTGATTGTCAGTGAGCTCATGTCAGAAGTGGACATTTTGAAAGATTTGTGGTGGCTAAAAAAAACAGTTCCTCTACACAGTGAGAGGATGGGCCATAAACCCAGCAGTCTAACAGGGAACAATGCAGGGTCACTGCTCTCCACAGTGAGAGGATGGGCCATAAACCCAGCAGTCTAACAGGGAACAATGCAGGGTCACTGCTCTCCACAGTGAGAGGATGGGCCATAAACCCAGCAGTCTAACAGGGAACAATGCAGGGTCACTGCTCTCCACAGTGAGAGGATGGGCCATATACCCAGCAGTCTAACAGGGAACAATGCAGGGTCACTGCTCTCCACAGTGAGAGGATGGGCCATAAACCCAGCAGTCTAACAGGGAACAATGCAGGGTCACTGCTCTCCACAGTGAGAGGATGGGCCATAAACCCAGCAGTCTAACAGGGAACAATGCAGGGTCACTGCTCTCCACAGTGAGAGGATGGGCCATAAACCCAGCAGTCTAACAGGGAACAATGCAGGGTCACTGCTCTCCACAGTGAGAGGATGGGCCATAAACCCAGCAGTCTAACAGGGAACAATGCAGGGTCACTGCTCTCCACAGTGAGAGGATGGGCCATAAACCCAGCAGTCTAACAGGGAACAATGCAGGGTCACTGCTCTCCACAGTGAGAGGATGGGCCATATACCCAGCAGTCTAACAGGGAACAATGCAGGGTCACTGCTCTCCACAGTGAGAGGATGGGCCATATACCCAGCAGTCTAACAGGGAACAATGCAGGGTCACTGCTCTCCACAGTGAGAGGATGGGCCATATACCCAGCAGTCTAACCGGGAACAATGCAGGGTCACTGCTCTCCACAGTGAGAGGATGGGCCATATACCCAGCAGTCTAACAGGGAACAATGCAGGGTCACTGCTCTCCACAGTGAGAGGATGGGCCATATACCCAGCAGTCTAACCGGGAACAATGCAGGGTCACTGCTCTCCACAGTGAGAGGATGGGCCATATACCCAGCAGTCTAACAGGGAACAATGCAGGGTCACTGCTCTCCACAGCCATCGCTCCTGCCAACCATTTTCAACCTACAACCACCTAGGGGGACAGAGGGACAAGTGGGGTTGAGCACTACCAGAGGGGACAAGTTTAATCCTCCTGTTGTGTTCGTTTCATGTTAATTAGTTCTGTGTTCCAGGTCCAAAATGTCTGGCCCATTATAGATGATTGGAAATCCATAATAATACATACTGTATATTATTACCTAATGTTGTGTTAGATCTTTTTATCAACTCAAGTTCTTGTGAACATTACAAGTTTTGAACTTCTATTTGCTATTTATGGCCTGTAGGCCTCATTGACCTGATCTCATACAACTTGTTTTTGAGTTAAAAAAAAAGCATAATGTATGGATTATTTTGACTATAACAAATACTCAGATGAAACATATTGTGCTTTATATCATAGACTACTTTGAGTCAAAGTTTAACATGGACTCTCTTCTTCCTCATCACTGATCAAGAGCCTCACTTACAGTATACAGGGGAAAGGTTCCCATGGGGGTTGCCATGGAAGCCAAGAAGAGAGTGAGGTGTGTGTGTGTGTGTGTGTCCTCAAACACACATGAATGTGGGGGTCTGGGATAGGAAGTGTGTCCATCTGATAAATGGGCATGTGCCTGAACTCAATTATATACACTAATTGTAGTCTCAACCATTCATTTCTAATGACCGGTCATTCTTGACCGGGAACACCACAGGTGTACAAAAGTTAAATAAAACACCCAAAATGTTATGAAAATCATCTAAATGTATTTTGTGTGTTCAGATGCCTTGTGTGGACAATGTCAGGGAACCTTATGACAATCAGAATAAATGAACTACATTTTTCAGAGAGAAAACTTGTAAATCGGTCCAATTTGACCAGAACACAGCAGGAGGTTTAAGTTACATTTTTAATTTGTCAGAGTTCTGCATACAGACACACACCTGCTACACTCTAGACGTGTGTATATGTGATTGTATATTGTACGTGCAAGTCCGGGTGTATTATTTTCTTAGAATCAACATAAATCTCTATCCCCAAATCCCAGAATATTTCCTCTGTCTTTATTACATTGTAATCTGCAACTGTAACCTTTCTAACCCTACTCCTGGCTGCTGCAGCACAGTGGGTGTGAGCAGTGAACGGGCGTGTACCATAGGGCTGGGCCAGGCTGAAGCAGTTCAAACATTGAGCCATAACTCAGCTGCTGCCACTCCACTGTGCTCCCCTCCACTGGGCTCTGTGTGAACTCCTGCACGCTGGATGACCTGATGTTATCTGCTGTTTTCACACTCGCTGCGGCTTCTGGTTGTAATTACACTGTGTATAAAGCCTCCTGCCGGTGAGTCTCTCAGAGACTGAGGCCTTTCCACTCTTTGAGAGAGAGCTGGAGGAATGGAGGGAGGGAGATGAGCAGGTGGGGGTTAGAGAGGGAGGAAGGGGTTGGGGAACTTTCCACAGATGGCGATAGCAAGGATGAGAGTAGGCCAAGGTGATGAGAGTAGGCCAAGTCTGACCTATGAGGAAATGGGACACATGCATCATTCATATTCTTAAATACCATATTTCTCTGTTTCAGTTTTATTATGTGTGGGGAACATATTGCCTCTCGCATAGACTCCAAGAAACTTCTTGGACTTGACTCTGTTTTAGTGATCAATCAACTTACCCTGTTTCAGCTCACACCACCCTGCTTGCAAACATACTGTACCATCCTGAAATTTCTGATAAAATGTTTAATTAAAGGTATAATTGTCTATCTGATTTAGTAAAGATAAGAAACTCCAGTACACTGACTGTTGATTCATGCCAACATGAGATCTGTACTGACAAGGCCAAAGCCAAGTGCCTTACTTGCTGTAACATGACCTGTTTAACTGAGTGCATTCTCCTGATTTTTGGCAAGAGCCTCAAAAGGGTCTGGAACGTGGTACTACTCCGTCTGACAGTTGAAGATGGAAGGTAGCGCAATATTAAAATGAAATAAAATCAACGTTTATTGGTCGCGTACACAGTTGAGCCGATGTTATAGCCTAGTTAAATAAAGGTTAAACTTGTATTTTTATTTTTTATAAATAGCGGGTGCAGTGAAATGCTTATGTTACTAGCCCCAATAATACAGTCAAATGTCAAACAAGTACAAAAATAATACTTGAAAAAAAAAATATTGAAATGTTAGAACGAATCCAATTAACCCAAATAGCAAGTATTCACTATTCACTGAGCTGCTGATTTATCTTTATCTCACAGATGTAGAGGAGGCTAGACATGTTGTCTGGGGGTGACACAAAGATGGATGACTTGCTGCTCAGCCTTGGAAAAAGTGAAATCAGATGATGAATGTGTGGCCAGAATCTGGAGGAGACGGCTGTTCCCTCTAATGAATTGTGATGATACGTATTAACCTGGAAATAGGTGCAATGAGACTAACTTGAGAAGCTGGAAAACACAGTGCAGTGGATTTACCCAAACCTGTGGAGTGAATGCTTTTAAAGTCTCCAGCCTTTTGGAACGTCAATGTATGAGTAAAAAAAGAAACTGAAAGTAGTGACCTATAAATCCTATAAATATAAATAACCCACAACAAACCCTACAAAACATATGTGTACATGGCTGCTCATGTTTGTCCCCTGTGCATTAAAGTGTGTAGTATGTGCGTCAGAGATTGTCTGTCTGTATTTATGTGAATGAAGTGTCGCTGCAGTGTCCCAGGCGTATCTCCACGCCCGCTGTGTGACCTGGTCACCCTCCCTCCTTGTGCAGAGCTGCCACAGTTCAATTCCCACCATGGGAGCAGACAGAGGGAAGCAGACTGTTTCAAATACTCCTCTCGATGTTATATCAGGTTGCCTGCGACTGCTATGAAAAGTAAATGTACCTATTCACAGAGTGGAATTTGGGGAAGCACTCTTCCTGCACACAGATTCACATACCACAACGGCTAAAAATAACTGTGTCCGTCGTATTGTGCCCTGATGGATGGGGAAGGGTTCTTAAAGAGCCTACCTGCCAGTCAAGCGCACCGCCTTTTCTTAAAAGCTCTGAGGAGAGATCTCCCCAGAAAGCAACACAGCTTTCAAGGCACTTGTTCCTTATAGAGGGATATTTATCCTAACAGCAAACACGCAGGGGCACTTTCAGGTCAATGCTAAAGGCTTTCAAAGGCAAGCAGTCCGGGCTTTCTTTCCAAATACATTAAACAACTTCTTGACTAAGGCTTCTGGTAAAAAGCAGACCAAAGCCTGAACAAGTAAGAATAGTCAACTTCATTTATGTGACTCCTCCTCTCTCTCTAAAGCTTATTGGAAAGGTAATAAACCATGAGCCCTCTTAAAAACAATAATCATTTTAAGCAAATGAAAAGGCCTATTATATGACAGAGTCAGCAATGAACAACATGGTATGTGAGGAACAGAAGGCTACACTGATCAAGTTAAACACTCTGTATTCTTTGATAAGTCGGTGAAAACATGAGGAAACGATCTGTAACAACAGCTAAGGTTTTGTTTTCATTCCAGAACCAGTTATGCCTGCTGCTGGTTTGCACTGCTAGGCTGCGTTTTGGATCAGGAGGTGACACAAAACGTATCTTTAAACAAATACACGCAGGTCATAACCCTCTGTATTTATTCCCTGGTCCGTCCCAGACAGACACACACCACACAGACGTACACAAAGCCTAGGAGAGGATGCCTCTCACCACAGTGATGTCCTTGACCCTCTTCATTTGGGCACTGGGCAGGGCAGCCCAAAGCACACACAACTGAAAGGACTGATCAAACAGCCATGCTTGTATAAAATAAAATTGTCAAGTCTAGGACCAAAAGGCTCCTCAACAGCTTCAACCCCCAAGCCATAAGATTGCTGAACAATTAATAACATTTTCCACCGGACAATTTACATTGACCCCCCTTCCCTTTTGTACACTGCTGCTACTCACTGTTTATTATCTATGCATAGTCACTTCACCCCTACATGTACAAACCTCAACTAACCTGTACCCCCGCATACTGACTCGGTACCGGTGCCCCCTGTATATAGTCTCGTTATTCTTATTGCGTTACTTTTTAGTATTACTTTTTATTTTAGTCTACTTGGTAAATATTTTCTTAACTCTTCTTGAACTGCACTGTTGGTTAAGGTCTTGTAAATAAAAATTTCACGGTAAAGTCTACACTTGTTGTATTCGGCGCATGTGACAAATAAAGTTTGATTTGAGTTTCATTCACAGCGACTGTATTTGTGCGCCTAAAAGGGGGCGTGGGGTCGTCAGGGGGTCATAAAGTGAATCCAGCAGGGGGGAAGTACAGATCAGGAAGGAGGAAGAAAGGGGGGCAGGCGTTGTGACACGTCTCACCTGTCATTGCCCTTGAAGGTAGTGTGCAGCACTTTCCGGGTTGTTTTATGCTGCTCTGAGCCACTCTCTCTCTTTATTTGACGCATGGGTGGAACTTCCTGCTGTGCCCTGACAGAGTTCATGGTTCAGATGAACTTTTGAACTTCTGCTGGCATGTGGCACACGGTAGTACAGTGTATATCAACCCCACACAGGATTTTATAGCATAAACAACTCTGTCCCGAGACTCAGGGGCTCTTGCAGTTCATCCTCCCCCTCTGCTTCTGCTGTCAAAGAGGGTTCACAGCTCTTATTTTGTCCGCCATGTGCAAAACTTTAGGAAACTAAAACAGTTACCCTCAGATACTTTATTTAGCTTGGATTGTTTGAACTTTTCTACGAACTCTGCCTGACCTTGAGGCACAGGTTGCCACGAAACAAGCTTTTGCAGTTATTTGGCGATGAAACGCATGCTTCCTATCTCATTTTATCATGCTTCAGGGCTGGGAGTTCACTCTAACTGTATGCAACAAACCCAAACGTTTACAAGGTGAGCCTTCAATGGGTAAACGTGAAAAATGTGAAAACTGTAGCTTTATAAGTTTAGCAATTTCACAAGTAAACAACATATACTCCTTCCAAATACGTACAAGAGCATTAGACTACTTATGCTAACAAACACACACACACCCACACAGAAACACACACACACACCCACCCCTACAGATGTAGAATCTTAACTTGATCACCCTGTTACAGGAACATTTTCTTTCAAAGCAGGACATGTTTAACTTGTAATGTGTTTGAGGTTCAAAAATGCTTCTGAAATTACTATTTTCCCCTAACAAAAAATGTATCAACCCCTACACAAATGTCCATTAATTATCCTCTGCATAATAATTCACATTTCCTGTTGCTGCAGGATTATTTTCCTGCTGTAGAAAACTGGCTCAAATTAAGATCCTACATCTGTATACAAACCCCTATATGAACCCCCTACACACCTGTCTGATACACCATCACACACAAATAAAAATGTGTGTCGTATCATCTCTTAATCTCTTCTCTCACCACTATCATGCCAGATGCACTTTATTGTGATGGAAATGGAGGAGGGTGAACTCCAAAGGGAACAGCCAGAGGGCTTTGTCAGTCATGAACTCTGGAGGAGGTTTCAGCTTGTCCTCAGAGAAGCTGACTGCTGGAATGTCACAATAACAGATGTTGTCTGACAAAGCCAATAATTAGCGCTCACCTTGGCAGATCCCAGTTTAATTTGCACCTTATTCCTCCTGTGTGAACAGTTTGTGTCCTTTTCTGGATAAGGTCACAGCAGAAAGATGCTCTTTCTCTCTCTCTCTTACTGTCTCTCTATGTTTCTCTCTCTCTTACTGTCTCTGTTTCTCTCTCTCTCTGTTCCTCTCTTTCTCTTACTGTCTCCCTGTTTCTCTCTTTTACTTTCTCTCTTTCCCTCTTCAATTCAATCTCTGTTTCTGTCTCTCTCTTACTTTCTCTCTCTGTTTCTCTCCCTTTTACTGAGTCACATGATTAGAGCATTGTTTGTGGCTTCGATCATGTACTGCGTTTGTGTGTATGCGTGCGTGTGCGCCTGTGTGTTAGTGAGTAAGACAAGGGTTTTGCCATTAAATAGGTATTAGAATAGGTCATTTCCACTTTTGTCTTCCCTAGGTTATGACTGATGGACACTGATATACACTGCGATAATAAACAGTGCTGGTTTCTGCAGTGGGCAGTGTAGTGCAGTGGAGTTGCTACAGGGACCATAGAAAAGGGGATGTCAAATCTGTTTTTCATTGAGACATAATGTACTATCGGTACATGGATATCACCTCATTATTTGAGAAGGGTAGTTTTTATGGATATGAAACAACATGGTCTTTATAACATTTTGAAATCTAAATGGATATTTCCTTATGTTCTTAAGATGTTTGTCTTCTGAAGGTGTTTCCTGGCAGCTTCTTGTAAATTTCAGTAAATGTTGTTACTGTAATGTTTCTCTTTCCTTGTTGGTACTTTACATTTTTTTTGCCTTTGTCTCTGGAATGCTGTAAAAGAAAGTCTCAAACAAAGTCTATTGCCTAGCCCTGACTTCACCGAAAGAGTCAACATAGTTTCTGGATTTTGTTTTCTTTCTATGAAGTCTCATGTGTCTGGGCTGGTATAGTTTTCTCTAAAGACCGCTCCTTTACCTCTTTATTGTAATGAACTGTTCTCTCAATGACCTGGAAAAGCTATTTAAAGAAATCATTATTGATGTATATCTTTTGTACCATACTAGAATACAAGTCACATGATTCCAGAGGGAGGTTAGGAGGTCAGTTATCATTTACATTTCCTTTGGCACTAAAGGTGGCATTACCTAAATTTGGGCTTGATGTTTTAGGAGCCCAATCGTACCCTCCATCTGCCCTGGTTACCTCTAATTTCACAAATTGTTGTCTCTTATCGCTTTTAATGTTACTTTGAACCAAAGCGCACACAAGTGGAGAGTAAGAGTTCTAAGAGTGCATGAACGAACATACTTGTTCAAATGTGAAATGCACTTTGATTATGAAATATCCCTATTAAACTTCTTGCCGACTATTTTTTTTTATTTTCTTTACTCATTAGCGAACTATTTGAACCGGCAGATGAAAAGCCACCCCCAACCACAACACTGTAATTTCAGGGTCCTTTTAATTATCACTGAACTCTTCTTGACCCCAAGGTACCCTCTGAAAAGCCTCTCCTCTCGATTATAAATAATACCAATGGGTTCCTAATAGGTAACCTGATTGAGAGTTAGGGGGATTGATATGGTTCAACTAGAGGGCAAGAGTGCACCAGACATGCAAATGACATTAGAAGCTCTTTCATCCACCCTGCTGCGAAGTGAAAAGTCCCATTTTCACTCACAAGAGGAGGAGCAAGGTGGGAAAGGATCTGTTTGAGTGATCATTATCTTGTCCTTGTCATGTCCTCTGTTTTGCCACACTTGCCCTCTATAAAGCCTGGTTCAGCCTACTGTGTGTGTGTGTGTGTGTGTGTGTGTGTGTGTGTGTGTGTGTGTGTGTGTGTGTGTGTGTGTGTGTGTGTGTGTGTGTGTGTGTGTGTGTGCGTGTGTATGTATGTGTGTAAATAAATGAAGTCTGTGCAATGTAACTTAAAGAACATTTTGAGAGCACAAAAATACTTTAAATAAACATTGAGGGGATAAAGTTTTACCATTATTTTAAGCGTTGGCTTCCCATGAAGTCACATGCCACCCCTCTCCCCACTGATCTTGGGGGTCTTTGGGTCCAAATTCATCACTGTTGACATTGTCTAATGTAATTTGGGGTCTTATGATGCCTTACGTGTAATAGTTATTGTAGTATGGAGTGAATGTCATTAAGAGTAGGCTATGTAAACTGCCATTCTATGTTGGTTCAAAGTAATTGAAATGACGTGGTTCAACCAGTGTGTGCCAAGTGGGTAGGTCCATAGAGTGTGATACAATAACAGGAACTGGTACCAATAACTGTACATTTATATTTCTTCAAGAAATTGAACCCCCAAAGAATATTTGGCGATAGAGGGACATCTGACATGAAAAGATTTCCCACTGGACAATAAACTGGTTCAATCAATGTTGTTTCGACTTCATTTCAACAACTATATATGATGACATTGAATCAACATGAAAAACTGATTGGATTTGCAAAAAGTCATCAACGTAAGGGAATTCCATTTTTTCCCACCCAACTTTTAATATAAATTCAATGGCATGGTGAAATTTGTTGATGATTTCACATTGAATTCACATCAACCAAATGTTGTAAGGTCCTGGGTGTCGTGAGGGTGAAATCAGGCGCAGGAAAGCAGAGTTCAATAAAGTGCTTTTTTTAATGCACACACGGTGAACTACGGTCACCCCACTTACGGGTGCTCAAACCAAATGCACCAGACACAGGGAAACAAAAACAGTCTAGCACTAAATGCACATCTAATGCAAACACCAGGTTTACAATAATCAATCCCGCACAAAGAACCAGGCGGGCCGGCTGACTAATAAAGCCTCACTAATTATAACCAACTCAAAACAGGTGTACTCAATAAACACATAAGGAGGGGGAGAAAATAATCAGTGGCAGCTAGTAGGCCGGCGATGACGACCGCTGAGCGCCAACCGAACCGGAAGGGGAGCCACCTTCGGTCGGAGTCGTGACAGTACCCCCCCCCGACGCGCGGCTCCCGCAGCG
Source organism: Oncorhynchus keta (assembly GCF_023373465.1). Classification (NCBI taxonomy): domain Eukaryota; kingdom Metazoa; phylum Chordata; class Actinopteri; order Salmoniformes; family Salmonidae; genus Oncorhynchus; species Oncorhynchus keta. Next base: position 21,178,176 of record NC_068456.1, read on the forward strand.
CGCCGACACCGGCCTCGAGGTCAACCCGGGGGACGAGGCGCAGGGCGATCCGGATGGAGGCGATGGAAATCCCTCAACATTGACGGATCCAAAATGTCCCCCACCGGTACCCAGCACCTCTCCTCTGGACCGTACCCCTCCCAGTCCACGAGGTACTGCAGGCCCCTCACCCGGCGTCTCGAGTCCAGAATGGCCCGTATTGTATACGCCGGGGACCCCTCGATGTCCAGAGGGGGAGGAGGGACCTCCGGCACCTCACCGCCCTGTAGGGGACCAGCTACCACCGGCCTGAGGAGAGACACATGAAACGAGGGGTTAATACGATAATAGGAAGGGAGTTGTAATCGATAACACACCTCGTTTATTCTCCTCAGGACTTTGAAGGGCCCTACACACTGCGGCCCAAGCTTCCGGCAGGGCAAGCGGAGGGGCAGGTTTCGGGTCGAGAGCCAGACCCTGTCCCCCAGTACAAACACGGGGGCATCACTGCGGTGGAGGTCAGCACTCCTTTTCTGACGTCCACTAGCTTGTTGGAGGGATTCCTGGACGGCCCTCCAGGTCTCTTTGGAGCGCTGCACCCATTCCTCCACCGCAGGAGCCTCGGTCTGGCTCGAATGCCACGGTGCCAGGACTGGCTGGTACCCCAACACACACTGAAAGGGGGACACATTAGTAGAGGAGTGGCGTAGTGAGTTCTGGGCCATTTCGGCCCAGGGGATGTATCTCACCCACTCCCCTGGCCGGTCCTGGCAATACGACTGCATAAACCTACCCACCTCCTGGTTTACTCTCTCCACCTGCCCATTACTCTCGGTGTGATAACCGGAGGTCAGGCTGACCGAGACCCCCAGACACTCCATGGACGCCCTCCATACTCGGGACGTGAACTGGGGGCCCCGATCAGAAACGATGTCCTCCGGCACCCCGTAGTGCCGGAAGACGTGGGTGAATAATGCCTCCGCAGTCTGTAGGGCTGTAGGGATACCGGGCAATGGGAGGAGACGGCAGAACTTAGAGAACCGATCCACAATCACCAGAACCGTAGTGTTCCCCTGAGACGGGGGCAGATTGGTCAGGAAATCTACGGAGAAATGAGACCATGGCCGTTGTGGAACGGGGAGGGGTTGTAACTTCCCTCTAGGAAGGTGCCTAGGAGCCTTACTCTGGGTGCATACCGAACAGGAGGAGACATAAACCTTAACGTCCCTAGCCAAGGTAGGCCACCAATACCTCCCCCGAAGGCTCCCCACTGTCCTCCTCACCCCAGGGTGACCCGAGGAGGGTAGGATGTGAGCCCACCGAATCAGTTGGTCCCGAACACCAAGCGGCACGTACTTCTGCCCCGCCGGACACTGAGGAGGCGCGGATTCAGCCCGTAACGCCCGCTCGATGTCCGAGTCCACCTCCCATACCACTGGTGCTATCAGCCTTGAGGCGGGAAGGATGGGAGTAGGTTCGGTGGACCTATCCTCCGTGTCTTAAAGGCGGGACAGTGCGTCCGCCTTCACGTTCTGGGAGCCCGGTCTATAAGATAACGTGAAAAACATGGCCCACCTTGCCTGACGTGGGTTCAGTCTCCTAGCTGCCCGAATATACTCCAGATTTTGGTGGTCGGTCCAGATGAGAAAGGGGTGCTTAGCCCCCTCAAGCCAGTGTCTCCACACCTTCAGAGCCCTGACCACCGCTAACAACTCCTGGTCCCCCACATCATAGTTACGCTCCGCTGGGCTGAGCTTCCTCGAGAAGAAAGCACAGGGGCGGAGTTTTGGTGGCGTACCCGAGTGCTGTGATAGCACGGCACCCACCCCAGCCTCGGATGCGTCCACCTCCACTATGAATGCTAGAGAGGTGTCCGGATGCGCCAACACGGGTGCATCAGTGAACAGCGCCTTCAACCTGTTGAAAGCTCCGTCCGCCTCTGCTGACCACCGCAACCGCACCTGGCCCCCCTTCAGCAGTGAGGTAATGGGAGCCGCTATCTGGCCAAAACCCCGGATAAACCTCCGGTAGTAGTTGGCAAAACCCAAAAACCGCTGCACCTCTTTTACTGTGGTCGGAGTCGGCCAATTACGCACGGCCTTAATGCGGTCACCCTCCATTTCCACCCCCGAGGTGGAAATGTGATAACCCAGAATGGAGACGGCTCGTTTGGAGAACACACACTTCTCAGCCTTGACGTATAGGTCATGCTCCAGCAGTCTACCAAGCACCTTGCGTACCAGAGACACATGCGCGGCGTGAGTGGCTGAGTAGATCAGAATGTCATCGATATAAACAACCATTCCCTGCCCGTGCAGGTCCCTGAGAATCTCGTCTACAAAGGATATGAAAATCGCTGGAGCATTCTTTAACCCATACGGCATGACGCAGGACTCATAGTGGCCCGATGTGGTACTAAATGTGGTTTTCCACTTGTCTCCCTTCCTAATACGCACCAGACTATATGCGCTCCTGAGATCCAATTTTGTGAAGAGCTGCGCTCCCTGAAATGATTCCACTGCCGTAGCAATGAGAGGTAATGGGTAGCTGAACCCCACTGTGATGGCATTTAGACCTCTATAATCAATACACGGGTGGCTCCCAGGTGGCTTGTGGCAAACTTTAAACAACACTTTTTATGGATATCTTTAAGAAATGGCTTTCTTCTTGCCACTCTTCCATAAAGGCCAGATTTGTGCAATATATGACCGATTGTTGTCCTATGGACAGAGTGTCCCACCTCAGCTGTAGATCTCTGCAGTTCATCCAGAGTGATCATGGGCCTCTTGGCTGCATCTCTGATCAGTCTTCTCCTTGTATGAGCTGAAAGTTTAGAGGGACGGCCAGGTCTTGGTAGATTTGCAGTGGTCTGATACTCCTTCTATTTCAATATTATCGCTTGCACAGTGCTCCTTGGGATGTTTAAAGCTTGGGAAATCTTTTTGTATCCAAATCCGACTTTAAACTTCTTCACAACAGTATCTCGGACCTGCCTGGTGTGTTCCTTGTTCTTCATGATGCTCTCTGCGCTTTTAACGGACCTCTGAGACTATCACAGTGCAGGTGCATTTATACAGAGACTTGATTACACACAGGTGGATTGTATTTATCATCATTAGTCATTTAGGTCAACATTGGATCATTCAGAGATCCTCACTGAACTTCTGGAGAGAGTTTGCTGCACTGAAAGTAAAGGGGCTGAATAATTTTGCACGCCCAATTTTTCAGTTTTGGATTTGTTAAAAAAGTTTGAAATATCCAATAAATGTCGTTCCACTTCATGATTGTGTCCCACTTGTTGTTGATTCTTCACAAAAAAATACAGTTTTATATCTTTATGTTTGAAGCCTGAAATGTGGCAAAAGGTCGCAAAGTTCAAGGGGGCCGAATACTTTCGCAAGGCACTGTAGTTTCCCATGTTTTTATTGAAAACATTCCACATGCAACAACAGAGTTAAGTTGCATGAAAATGGTAAAGTACAGCTTTAAAACAATTGTATTTCAAAATATCCAAAAAATGATTTGTCTCAGAACTATTGGAGTGCAACATGAAGTGCTTTTAAAAATGTTGCTTTTACAATGCTACTGGGGTTGACATAAATATCTGTCGTACAAAAGATATGTAATATAAAAAATACACAATATGTCTTTCATAAAATATTTAGTGTATTTACATAAATGCCAATATTTCACTATCAGTAGGTCTGGATACATTTGGTGAATTTTGTGGGCAGATTGTCCACTGGATAAACGGATGGGCCTGTTTTCATTGTCGGTGGTCCATTCAACAAAGTCCAGTCGCATCTGGTGACCACCTCGACCAGGAACACCTTAAGTAAAACTTTAGCAAACTCTTTACCCACACATGTCCTCGCACCACCCCCAAAGGGGATGTAACCAAACCGGTAGGAGTCATCTGGTGACTTGTCCATAAACCTCTCTGGCTGAAACTCCTCCTTATTAATAAGTGTGTCCAGCACGTCGTGAGTGTCGCAGATGCTGTAGATGACGTTCCAACCCTTGGGAATCTGGTAGCCCTGAGGAGACACAATATAGGATGTTAGGTTGGGGTGAGGATGGCAATGATTTCAAATAATTTTATTCCAATCGTTATACAGTTTCTGAAGGCTTTGATGTATATCACAGGAGGTTGGTGGCACCTTAATTTCGGAGGACCCGCTTGTGGTAATGACTAGAGCAGAATCAGTGAAATGGTATCAAATACATCAAACACATGGTTTCCAGGTGTTTGACGCCATCCCATTTGCTCCGTTCTGGCCATTATTATGAGCCGTTCTCCCCTCAGAAGCCTCCTGTTATGTATAACATGAGCTCTATATTAATACCTATGCCATATTGTGTGTGAGACATTTGTAGAAAAACTCATATGCTATAAGAGGACATGGTTTCCATTTTGTGTTTCTCAAAAGACAATCAATTATGCCTCCTTTAAACTTTTAGCCTAAAATCTTGTGTAAATGTTATTTCAGGACCTTCAAATCAAATCAAATTGTATTTGTCACATACACATGGTTAGCAGATGTTAATGCGAGTGTAGCGAAATGCTTGTGCTTCTAGTTCCGACAATGCAGTAGCAACCAACGAGTAATCTAACCTAACAATTCCACAACTGCTATCTTATACACACAAGTGTAAAGGGATAAAGAATATGTACATAAAGATATATGAATGAGGGATGGTACAGAACGGCATAGGCAAGATGCAGTAGATGGTATCGGGTACAGTATATACATATGAGATGAGTAATGTAGGGTATGTAAACATAAAAGTGGCATAGTTTAAAGTGGCTAGTGATACATGTATTACATAAAGATGGCAAGATGCAGTAGATGGTATAGAGTACAGTATATTCATATGAGATGAGTAATGTAGGGTATGTAAACATTATATTCAGTGGCATTGTTTAAAGTGGCTAGTGATACATTTTTTTACATCAATTTCCCTTAGTAAAGTGGCTGGAGTTGAGTCCGTGTAGGATCGTGTAGGACCTTTTAAGGACCTACACGGAAGTTTACTTACATTAAGCTCAAAAGTCTTCAGTACTACACGGAAGCCACCAGGGACAGGAGGGTTGATCCGGAGAGTTTCCTTAATGACACAGCCGGTGTACTTCAACTGCTCCAACAACTCAGTACTCAGGGGTTTGTCCTCTGATTGGGCTCCCAACATATGTTGTAAATATATTACTATTTAATTACACAGAGATAGGGGCACATGCTTCTTGCATGGAGAGTATTCTTATTAAAACCACTGTCTGGGTGAGGTGTGCAGCAAATTAAATCAATTAAATATAGCCCTAGATTTGGAAGAATATGATTTATAAATACCTTAATGAGATTTGTGTCTGATCTTAATCTCATCGTAACCAAACAACTACGGGCTTCTATTGATTATACTTTTCTTGTCATAGAAAACGTTGTAAATGAATGATTTATGGTTTCAAATCATGTTTAAATCATATTATGCCATGTCATTGGCACTACAAAAATCAAGTGCTTTTAATGCTAGCCTATTGTGCATAGTGTTGCTTTAATGCATAATACAAGTAACTGCCAAAATAAAGGAAAAAACAACACAAAGTGTCTTATGTTGGGCCAGCACGAGCCAGAACAGCTTCAATGCACCATGGCATAGATTCTACATTTACATTTACATTTAAGTCATTTAGCAGACGCTCTTATCCAGAGCGACTTACAAATTGGTGCATACACCTTATGACATCCAGTGGAACAGCCACTTGCATCTAAATATTTTTTTGGGGGAGAAGGGGGTGAGAAGGATTACTTACCCTTACTTACCCTATCCTAGGTATTCCTTGAAGAGGTGGGGTTTCAGGTGTCTCCGGAAGGTGGTGATTGACTCCGCTGTCCTGGCGTCGTGAGGGAGTTTGTTCCACCATTGTGGGGCCAGAGCAGCGAACAGTTTTGACTGGGCTGAGCGGGAACTGTACTTCCTCAGTGGTAGGGAGGCGAGCAGGCCAGAGGTGGATGAACGCAGTGCCCTTGTTTGGGTGTAGGGCCTGATCAGAGCCTGGAGGTACTGAGGTGCCGTTCCCTCACAGCTCCGTAGGCAAGGACCATGGTCTTGTAGCGGATGCGAGCTTCAACTGGAAGCCAGTGGAGAGAGCGGAGGAGCGGGGTGACGTGAGAGAACTTGGGAAGGTTGAACACCAGACGGGCTGCGGCGTTCTGGATGAGTTGTAGGGGTTTAATGGCACAGGCAGGGAGCCCAGCCAACAGCGAGTTGCAGTAATCAAGACGGGAGATGACAAGTGCCTGGATTAGGACCTGCGCCGCTTCCTGTGTGAGGCAGGGTCGTACTCTGCGGATGTTGTAGAGCATGAACCTACAGGAACGGGACACCGCCTTGATGTTAGTTGAGAACGTCAGGGTGTTGTCCAGGATCACGCCAAGGTTCTTAGCGCTCTGGGAGGAGGACACAATGGAGTTGTCAACCGTGATGGCGAGATCATGGAACGGGCAGTCCTTCCCTGGGAGGAAGAGGAGCTCCGTCTTGCTGAGGTTCAGCTTGAGGTGGTGATCCGTCATCCACACTGATATGTCTGCCAGACATGCAGAGATGCGATTCGCCACCTGGTCATCAGAAGGGGGAAAGGAGAAGATTAATTGTGTGTCGTCTGCATAGCAATGATAGGAGAGACCATGTGAGGTTATGACAGAGCCAAGTGACTTGGTGTATAGCGAGAATAAGAGAGGGCCTAGAACAGAGCCCTGGGGGACACCAGTGGTGAGAGCGCGTGGTGAGGAGACAGATTCTCGCCACGCCACCTGGTAGGAGCGACCTGTCAGGTAGGACGCAATTCTACAATTGTCTGGAACTCTTTTGGAGGGACATGACACCATTCTTACATGATAAATTCCTTTATTTGGTGTTACGTTGATGGTGGTGGAAAACACTGTCTCGGGCACACTTCAGAATCTCCCATAAGTGTTCAATTGGGTTGAGATCTGGTGACTGGGAAGACCATTACGTATGGTTTACATTGTTTTTATGATCATCAAACCATTCAGTAACCACTTGTGCACTGTGGATGGGGGCATTATCATCCTATGGGGGCATAGCCATGGTAGCCAAAATAATGGCCTGCCCAGCATTTTTATACATGACCCTAAGCATGATGGGATGTTAATTTTTAATTAATTCAGGAGCCACACATGTGTAGAAGCAACTGCTTTCAATATATTATGTCCCTCATTTACTCAATTGTTTCCTTTATTTTGGCAGTTACCTGTGGCCTTGGATTCATGCATGTTAACATTAGAAGCCTCCTCCCTAAGTTTGTTTTATTCACTGCTTTAGCACACTCTGCCAACCCGGATGTCCTAGCCGTGTCTGAATCGTGGCTTAGGAAAACCACCAAAAACCCTGAGATTTCCATCCCTAACTACAACATCTTCCGACAAGGTAGAACTGCTAAAGGGGGCGGTGTTGCAATCTACTGCAGAGATAGCCTGCAGAGTTCTGTCTAACTATCCAGGTCTGTGACGAAACAATTTGAGCTTCTACTTTTAAAAATCCACCTTTCCAGAAACAAGTCTCTCACCGTTGCCGCATGCTATAGACCACCCTCTGCCCCCAGCTGTGCCCTGGACACCATATGTGAATTGATTGCCCCCCATCTATCTTCAGAGCTTGTGCTGCTAGGTGACCAAAACTGGGACATGCTTAACACCCCGGCCACCCTACAATCTAAGCTTGATGCCCCCAATCTCACACAAATTATCAATGAACCCACCAGGTACAACCCCAAATCCGTAAACACAGGCACCCTCATAGATATCATCCTAACCAATTTGGCCTCCAAATACAACTCTGCTGTTTTCAACCAAGATCGCAGTGATCACTGCCTCATTGCCTGCATCCGTAATGGGTCTGCGGTCAAACGACCACTCCTCATCACTGTCAAACGCTCCCTAAAACACTTCAGCGAGCAGGCCTTTCTAATCGACCTGGCCCGGGTATCCTGGAAGGGGATATTGACCTCATCCCATCAGTGGAGGATGCCTGGTTATTCTTTAAAAGTGCCTTCCTCACCATCTTAAATAAGCATGCCACGTTCAAAAATGTTTGAACCAGGAACAGATATATCCCTTGGTTCTCTCCAGACCTGACTGCCCTTGACCAGCACAAAAAAATCCTGTGGCATTCTGCATTAGCATTGAATAGCCCCTGTGATATGCAACTTTTCAGGGAAGTTAGGAACCAATATACACAGGCAGTTAGGAAAGCTAAGGATAGCTTTTTCAAGCAGAATTTTTCATCCTGTAGCACAAACACAAAAAAGTTCTGGGACACTGTAAAGTCCATGGAGAATAAGAGCACCTCCTCCCAGCTGCCCACTGCACTGAGGCGAGCTGCCCACTATAATTGAGAATTTCAATAAGCATTTTTCTACGGCTGGCCATGCTTTCCACCTGGCTACCCCTACCCCGATCAACAGGCCTGCACCCCCCACAGCAACTCGCCCAAGCCTCCCCCATTTCTCTTTCACCCAAATCCAGATAGCTGATGTTCTGAAAGAGCTGAAAAAATTGGACCCCTACAAATCAGCCGGGCTAGACAATCTGGACCTTCTCTTTCTAAAATTATCTGCCGAAATTGTTGCAACCCCTATTACTAGCCTGTTCAAACTCTCTAGATCCCCAAAGATTGGAAAGCTGCCACGGTCATCCCCCTCTTCAAAGGGGGTGACACTCTAGACCCAAACTGCTATAGACCTATATCTATCCTGCCCTGCCTTTCTAAGGTCTTCGAAAGCCAAGTTAACAAACAGATTACCGACCATTTCAAATCCCACCGTACCTTCTCCGCTATGCAATCTGGTTTCAGAGCTGGTCATGGTCATCAGCCATGCTCAAGGTCCTAAACGATATCCTAACTGCCATTTACAAGAGACATTACTGTGCAGCCATATACACCAACTTGGCCAAGACTTTCGACTCTGTCAATCACCACATTCTTATCGGCAGACTCAACAGCCTTGTTTTCTCAAATGATTGCCTTGCCTGGTTCACCAACTACTTCTCTGATAGAGTTCAGTGTGTCAAATCGGGGGGCCTGTTGTCCGGACCTCTGGCAGTCTCTATGGAGGTGCCACAGGGTTCAATTTTTGGGCCGACTCTCTTTATCCAGCCAGCATCCTTTATATTGACCAGGGCCCCGTTTCCTGAGAGCGATGGAATTTAGGTTTAGGAGTGTTTTAACAATGCATCTTTCCTACAGCGACCGAAGATGTAACATGTTTCCCAAAAAATCATGCAGAAAGAACGGTCGCAAAGTGCGTCGTTGGAGCATGTGTCTATACTGATAGGATCAAAAGATAGATAGGGAGCTGCGCACATGTTAAACTACAGTAGCCTAGAAGTTGCAAAATAGAACTCAATTGATTGAACATTAAATGTTATATCAATATGTTTGAAATAGACCTATAGCCTACTATTTATATTGTAATGCAGTCATCTCGGTTTTATTTTAGGCATTTTGTTATAGCCTACGTCGCTTGTTTGTATCAATTGCAAAGACACTGGCAACTTCGTATTTTTTGTCAACTTTGTTCTTAAATTATCAGAAGTCACAGACAGGTAAACCATGTGATACTATGTTTAGCGGATATCCTCTGTGTATAAAGTGACACGGGAGAGCAAAAAAAAGCATCTAATAAGCATCTAATTCCGAGCGTTTTCAAGTGCAACGTCCATAAATATGATTTTGGGAAACAGCTCTGAGATTTAACGATGTTCCTACAAATGCATCTAACGATAAACTTATCCTTAAGATCCTTTTGAAAAATCGGGCCCAGCTACTCAAGTGGGCGCCATAACAATGAAAGGAAAAGTCTTTAAAAATGGACAGCAGTCTAGCCAATGAGAGTGCAGATGTGAGCGTGAACAACAGGCATAACACCAATATGAAGTGTTTTTTCTCAAAGTTGCTGAGATGTCACGTGTCCTACTTAGGCTATATTAGTACACTTATAACAACCTAATATAACAACCTACGCATTACAAAACTTCTAGTCGATCAAATTAACCACACATAGCAAATAAGCTATTTCATTTTTTGTTAAACCAAATTCGACACTCATTGACCGCCATACAAAAACTCCTTACTTAGTGAGCGAAAAATATACGAAAAAACGCCACCTGCTGGAGAAAACAGATTTTGGGCCCAGTTATACCTCGCGCTTCGCCTCTTCCTCTGGTGATACCAACCTTCTCCTGAAGCTCATGGCGCATTTTACGCATGACATTCGCATGCAGCCCGAGAAACATCACCAGAGAGGTCGCAGTGCTCGCTGTGTGGCCACCGAATAGTAATTCTGTGGCAGATTCTTTTATCTCCTGTTGGAAATACATAAATAATTGTTCATACATGGAGTAAATGGCAGTGTGTAGAATCAAATAACCATGAAAATGAAAGGCATCTGTTACCTCCATGCTTACTCGCTGCTCCTTCCTCTCACCGTCCTCAATCAATAATTGCAGCGCATCCTTATAATTGTTGTTGTTATCAATATTGGAAAGCTTCTTTTTTATGTTTTGCTCTATTTTTGAGTGGATGATGTTGGCGCTCTCAGACCCTATAAACGGAATGGTGAATAATATCGGTCAATAATGTTGTGCGCACACTGTAGCCCCATGTGACGCATTCCAGGGCTGCTTCAATCAATCAATCCTACCATTTCACAGGCAACTTACCCGATACAAGCCGCTGAAAGGAACATTGATTGGTAGGGAGAAAAGGTTCTTTATCATTTCTTCGAACACTTCCACTAATTACAGCTCGTCGGTCTTTGATTGCTCGGGCTCGAAGCCTAGCAGGATTCTCATTGCGATGCGGAACATGAGGCGCTTCATCTCTGGGTACATTAGCACGCAAGAGTCGCTCTGCAGCCAGTTATCCACGGCGCATCTCACCTCCTCCCGGATCACAGGAATATACTGTCCCATGGCCTCCCGGGAAAAGGCTTTTATGATCGCCTGCAGGCAAACAGGAGAGTGCGCTTTAAGTGTATGCTATAAAGAAAAGGCGTGGTAAATTACAATGTGTTTTTCATTATAAATATAAACCATGAGGTTCCTACACAGATTTGTAGGCTACTCAACATTGCCTACCTTTTTCTTGCTCTTGTGGAGCGCGCCGTGCGCAGGGCGTGCGACCCGAGGATGAGTCACACTGATGCTGGCCACTGAGCCGCGACCAATTTGTGTTCCGACATCAGAATCTGTTTCACATGTTCTGAACCCATTATCCTCACGGTTGGACTCCCAAAGAGATGCGTCTTATAAATATATCCATATTTCTGACGTTTCATTTTTAGAAATGTTCTTCTCTGAAAATAAATCGTGTAGAAAAGGTGCACACTAATAATTGCATATTTAAATTGCTTGAATTAGGCTACTAAACAACCTTTCGGTTTTTTCAATAGCATACTCTTCTGTGAGGACATTTCAGCCTGATGCATAACCCCAACTAATCGACAGCAGCCTGCTGCACACTGTAAATATAGGCAGGATAAGAGTTTGCAATTGATGTTTCCATCATCAGTTACCTGCAGGACCATCTGAAGCGTCTCTCCAAGGAAGGGCAGTCCCATGGTACCCGGAGGAAGAGGACTCTGACAGGTTGGATCACTTCCACTAATGACGTACATTTCCCACAGTTTCATCGCCGCCACGATCAAAATGAGTGGGAGCACGAGAGTGCAAAAACATGTTATGAATAAAGCGCCGAACCCCATCTCTAGGAGAATCTTGTGAAACAAGTGCAAGATGGATGGCTGGGAGTGGACCACGGGGAGTGGAAGTAGCCAAGTGTTGCACTTGACTGTTGCGTCTCACCCTCCATTCTGCGCTTTTATTCTCCCGTCTCCCCCAACCATGCCTCATTTTACCTTTGGCCAGACAAATTAGTTCACTCAGAGTTCATGTTTAATTGTGTTGCTTTTGCTTTTGCTCGCGCCCAGTGCTCCGCCCACAGTGGACTGGTACGAATGTTTAACCATTTATTGGTGTGCGGCCCCACAATAGAATATAAGTATTTTACTTTGGAAAAGACCTCATCGGTTACCCAATATATCGTGTTCTTCGTTTACAAGCTAAACCCCCTAGTCTGAGACTGATCGGGCTTGATTATGTAAATAGAACATTTGGCCTATTATACTTCCGAGAGACACTCGTGTTCATGAAGAGGACATCCAGGCTTGACACATGTGTCAATAGGCTAGGACAAGCGCTGCATCTGTGTTCACTTTGCATTCATATCAATGTATTGTCCTATATTTTTCTAGCGGTAACGGATTCATGCTTTGTATTTAGTTTACTCTACGGGGTGTACTGTTAATGAATATCACCGTTCTCTGTGCACCCTGTGTTAAAAAACCATTACCGCAGCGCGATTCCAACAGATTTGGGGGCAGGGACGCTCTGTCCCATTTCTATGCGTTGCCCTGCCTGTGACCTACAACACGGACCGTGACATCCGTGTGAACTCTGGTGCCAAAACGTCGCCAAGTTCACTGCCCACCAAATGAGGAGTTACAGAGCCCTTTACCACTCATGATTAGGATCGCGCCATCATCTTCACAGTCGTCTATTCTGTCAATCAAATTGAGTGCATAATCATACATTATCTCAATCTATAGGACTATTGTTTTTCAATGTCTCAATTAACCTATAGGGTATAGCCTACAATTTAGAATAATTTAAACCTTTTTGGAGGTAATTTGACGTGATGAGAGAGAGAGAGAGAGAGAGAGGAAGATAGAGGGTGTGTGTAGTTGGGTGGGTGGAAGGGAGGGGGTAGTTCTGTTAAACGTGGGTGGTCTGAGGGTTTAAATCAAGTGTCTTACCTACAATTAATAATTTCAGTCGTCTATGGAGGAAAGTCAGATAGTGACCTATAGGTCTAGAATTCTTTGGTGTGGAAATTATGTTGTGAGATATCATTGGTGTTGTGGTCACTGCTTGTGAACGCACAGTTAACAAAGCGTCACCTAAACTGAGGGTCAATAGTGCAGAGTTAAATCGTTCACTAGAGGGTCACACTGCAATCCGAGTTCACTCTGAAGGTGTAACCTTTCAGGTTCCATTTATCTTCGGGGGCGGAGCCTGTCAAATGATATGCAAATCGTTCTTGTGGTTATGGAATTCAATGATATGAGTTGGCGAACAAAAACAGACCCAACTAACCACTAAGACTATACACTACGCTTACAATTGACTATATTTTGGCATCTCATATTAAAAACAACACATTTCATAATATATTGTATAGGCTTATACTGTGATAATACTGGCACACTTATCAAATGTCATATTATCAAAACCTTAACAATTTGATCTATAAACAAGTTCATATTGCTCTTTTTATAGAACGGGAATCTATACATTGTGCTTAACATGATGGCAGCAAATGCACATTTGTAATTTACCCTTTACATCGTTCTATAGATAATACGAGCAACATCTACAGAAAAATACACACATTCAATCAATAGAACAAATACACACTCCGTAAAGGAGAAAAAGTGCTATCTCCTTCCATGAATCCATCTTAACCGGGTCATTTCACAGCGCTTCCATCATGCTTTAAAATCAACGATTATTCATAATGATGGAACATGTAATAATAATTGGTTATTTTCTCTAGGTAAGTTTATATAATTGCATTTTGATTTATAGACTTTCTAATCAAATAATTAGCGATACTCTAGGCCTATGGTTTGTTTTAACGGTCTATGCTTTACATTGATTATAAATAACTAGGCCTATTCATTATTATTCCATATGTACACAGACTTAACCAAAGTGTTCTATAAATAAAGCTTATTTGTAATACTACTTCATTTCATACACACATACACTTATTTAGCCTAGAAATGTAGGCCTATATCTCATTTCAATCTACTTACATACTGGACATAAACACATACATTTGGAATGTATTTCTGAAAGTCTTTCGTGGAGACCAAGTGCAAGATCTGAAAGACAATTTCGTATTATAGACGGATATTTATAATCAGTCCTGAGCACAAATAATGTTTGTTCTGAGAGAAAAGCCCTACTCGTCCATTGTATATTGCATTATGGTGCTGAAATATAGGCTATCATTTTTCGATTTGCTATGTTATGGAAGTGGGCGCCCGGATGTCCGTGAAGAATAGCAAATGTATGCAGTCACTTTTCCCAGTGCGTAAAAAGGCGATCTTGTCGATCATCATCACAGGTCACTGGCACCATGCATTGGTTCCACTCTACAATGACCACCGTGTTTCTCACAGCATAGGGTTCTTGCTGATGTATTCAGATTGAATAACTTAATATTGCAATTGTGGAAAGTTAATGAGCTTAATGTTAATGTTTTTAATAATAACAATGACATCTCTAAACTATCGGAGTAGGCTATGCGTAACTGAAATGCACATGCAGTCCATTGACGGGGTGGACTATTGGCACCGTTTGCATCTTGGGGAATGTTTCCGTGGCGAGTGTCCATTTGCACGTGCCAATCACCTCAACTGCCAGGGTTTTTAGTATCATTTGGGCAAGTTCCTTTCCGACGCAACTCCTTATTCCGCCACCAAATGGAATGTAATTGAAGCGCCCAGTCTTGCTCTCTTCACGCTCCGGCCCGAAGCGGTCTGGGTCGAAGATCTCTGGTCTCTGGAACACTGCAGCTGTCTCATGGGTGTCCCGGATACTGTACATTACACTCCATCCTTTAGGAATCTGGTAGCCCTTGGAAGTAGAGAGACAAAACAAAAATTAAACTTCAATATAATATTTACAAGGATAAGGTTGCTATTGGCAAGTGACAACCGCTTTACAGTCAGATTGAATGCTCTTTGACTTCCGGAAATGTTAAGGTATATTCAGCATCATCTGTATCTCACAACATATCACATGGACCCTAAACATCAATATGAATATTATCAACTGTAAGTCAATTATCAATCAGTATGAATAAAGTTGTCATAATCTGACTAGAATATATCTAATCGTATCCACCATCGGACATAAGATATCCAGACGGTTTCAAAGTTATTTATACTTTTACCCTAGGGTCCTCAGTTCACTATATCCCTCATTTCAAATAAAAGCCTATGTGAATCTCTTGGTCACTTTATATGGAGCAATGATTGGGAGATGCACTTGAGCGCTGCACACATTATGGTGTATTGAAAACTCGCTCAATTACTTTAAAAAATACTGACATCGCATTGTATCTGCTTTCGAATAATGTTTTATGTTCTAGCCAGTTGAGGGACTAATTGCCCGACATCACAGTAAATCTAAAGTATGATGCGGTGTGGCCTGGTCATGGGGTTTATCTAAGGTCAGCTTCAATACACTCTTAGAAAAAAAGCTTCTGGATAGAACCAAAAAGTGTTCAATGCTTCATATATAACACTACTAAAGGTTGTATATAGAACCGACATTTATTCCAAATATAACCCTGCATGTAACCCAATGGTTCAGTGAAGAATAACCCTTGGGCTTCTGATCAAATAACCCTACAAAAGGGAACCTTTCTGGTTCTTTCCAGAACCCTTTTTTAAAGAGTGTAGTGCGCTTCCGTAGTGTGTAAAAAGTGTGCGTAATTCTTATGATGTCATAAGGTGTATGCACCAATTTGTAAGTCGCTCTGGACAAGAGCGTCTGCTAAATGACTTAAATGTAAATGTAAATGTATACTTACGTTCAATTCAAATGTTTGTAGCACGGTCCTGTATCCTCCAGACACTGGCGGGAGAAACCGCAGGACCTCCTTGACGACACATTCAATGTAACGTAGCTGACTCAGTTTCTCCAAAGTTAAACAAGGAATATGAGACCGAGAACACTGTGCTTCTTCGTCTTCATCCAGTGCGCAATTAACAGTCCCGTTCCCATTCATCAACAGGGTGTCCTCTGTGTCTAGAGGCCGATGTTCCTCATGTTCCGCCGCAAGAGGACCTTTCAGACCATTTTCTTTGCCGGAGCATCTGTGGGCGCTATGTGCTTCGTAGCCGAGACCCTCGGACTCCAGCTCCATCTGGGCTTTCTCCACCACAGCAGGGTGCCGCAGGAGTTGAAGAATAAGCGAAGTGGAGGCACTGGCTGTAGTTGAGTGAGCAGCAAATATTAACTCCACCGCTGTTTCCTAGACACCAGAAACAGAACACAATTAACATTTTATTTAAGCTTTAATATTGGACATTTGTTTTGGTCGTCCAAAGTAAATAAATGGTAAATTCACCTTAGTAGGCTATAAACTTCCAAATAAGTCTGACTATACAATTGCAAATGTGGGATTGTATATGCATATGACCAAAGCAGAATGGTTAAACAGAAAGATACAATAATTTACCTTCAACTCCTGCATGCTGAGTTCATTTCCATTTTCCTTGGCACTGATCAACATGTAATCGAAAGCATCATAGTACTCATCAGACTGTTGTTTCTGCATTTTCTCCTCTATGATTTTCTCCATGCACGCATGTAGGATTTCCCGGGCTTCTATTCCCTGAGAAGAAAAACCATACATCAGCGTGGCATCTAATGGATTTTAGCTGCCTTGATGGGATATTTCCATTCAGTGCTTGAAAATATATTATATTTACTCTTTTCCATTCTAATAACATATTGGGAGTTAATGTGATGTGCAAGTTTTTTGTTACCATTGCAAGTTAGAAAAATAGTTTTGTAATAATGCCACACCATACAATATGAATTAGGCTACAATAGTTTTGTTTTTTTAAACATGTAAAGAAATTAATCATAAATAAACGTATTATCATTTCAGGGTTATCATTTCTCAGGACTATCATTTCTACATTGATTAAAACATAAAATAAATATGTGAATAATTTTACAGCATTATAACATTGTTGGCTGTAGGCTTACTCACTTTGCGGAGGCCACTCATAGGTGCGTCAATTGGTAGTGAGAAGAGGTTGTTCATGAGTTGCTCAAAGATCTTAGACAGGTAAGCTATGCGTTTTTCCTCCATCTTCAGTCCCAACAAGACTCTGACAGCAATGCGAAATGTGAGAGACTTGGCTGAGACGTAAACATTCACTGGGCCAGGCTCTGAGCACCACTTTGCAATTTCAGACTTGACAACATCTTGCAAGCGAGGTAGGTAAGTCTCCAAGGCCCCGCGGCTAAAGACTTTTGCCAAGATCTTAAAGGAAAGCATAATAAAAAGTTATCACCTGGTAGGCTACAAGGTACCCCAGACAACAATTGAATAATACTTGAGACAAAATTAATCATCCCGATACTTCTCTAGTTATTACCTATAATAACTCAATAGCAACAGCAAGGAATTATGTGCATATTTTATTGCCTTGATTTGCCTCCCTGGCGAGTAACAGGCCTAGAAGATGATCATGCCTCACCAAGTTATGTCCCCTGCGGGTTTTTACTCATCTTTATTTCATCCTTACTTTTCTCTTCTTCTTGTGCAAATCTCCGATAGAGTTGACCAGGGTGTCGGGTCCTAGGATAATACGGGTACTCTGAGGCCACTGCGTGCAAACCAAGTTGTGTTCTCCAAGCAAGATTTTACGGATGTTTTCGGCACCAGTCACCCGGATAACAGGCTTTCCTAAAAGGTGAGTTTTAAAAACGTTGCCATGCTTCTCTCTCCTGGAGATGTGGAAGTTGGACCCCTGTCGTAAAACACAAACACACACAAAAGCGGTAAAGGAGGTGTTCAGTTCATGTGTATAAAGAGGGCGCGTTCTACCCATGGCCTTAAGGCTCTACCCCGTGCCTCCTAGTTTACGCCCAGTCTGGAAGCGGGATGCATTCCTACAGGAGCGCGGTGTGGAATTGAAGTGAAAGCGTCTGTTTTTCACCGCAAGAATGAATTACACACGCTCATCAAGTCCACACAAGTATAGTACCATGGACGAATTATATTCAGTATACAGTATACTGAACTGAGATGTAATGTTTTCATAAGTTGTGTGCTGTTTCTTTGCACATTTTAACACAAACAAACTCTTTAGCTCATCACATGCATGGTGACATACGTCGCGTAAAAGGCACATATAGTCTATCTTGGAACGCTTGTAAAAAAAACTAAACAATTACTCCTCATACCTGAAAGAGCCAGTGGAACGTTTCTCCCACCAGCGGCCAGCCCATGGACCCATTGGGTAGCGGCAACTTGCTCTCTGTGTCCCGCGTAATGGTCCACCGGAAGGTCCACAGTTGCCTGGAGACGGCAAGCAAGATCAGGGCGGAGAGCACTGATGTGAGCGCAGTGACCAGCGCTGACAAGTGATTGAGCTCCAGAAGGAACATCTCCAAAAATCCACGTGCTACTGTGTGAAGTCTGACTCGTGCTTCTTTTCTCTGTCCAGAGTAGAGACAAATCATTTCCCAAAAACGTTAATGGCGCTTTTATGTTGCAATTGTTATTCATGCAACTTACTTCCCAATCTTAACAGACACATATTTGTATGACAGGCATGGTTTCTGATAATTATGCAGAAGAGATGGTTTAAGTAGGCTAAACGAAAGAAAAAGATGATCCTGATTTATATCTACTGGAAGTCTCCTTCATTCCGCCTCAATTTACTTCCCCTTGAATGACGACAAACTCACAAGTATTCCAAATAGTTGTACAGGTTACATACGTCGGCTTGTCTATTTAAGTGCGTTTATACAGGTCCCGTGTTTTATAGTGATTTGTAATAAATCAAGCAAAAGCGGGGGATACACTCACATTGATTGAAATACAGTAGCCTACAGTTGGCCAACGTTTGAGACGTGTAAGGCGGATGCTGACTAATAATCGTATAGTATCTTCCTTTAAGAAAATAACACTGAAAAAAAGTTGCCTATTTTAAAAGCGTTTGTAGCTTGAGAAAAACACAAAAACATCAAAGAAAACAACTGGAATATTGTAATAGTAGGTGTAGAGAGCCTTACCTTGTCTTAAACGTGGAACCAAGTCGCTGACAGCAGCGAGAAACTCGTCCTTAAAGGTCTCTTTCCTCCTCCACAATGTATTGTTCGCACGGAGCTTTATAAATATTGGAACACTACATGATCCACCTTCGCAGATGACGTATAACGTTTTTTTTTTATATATATATCTAAAGAGCTCGTTAAATCGCCAGGATTGGAGAAAAGTTTGTGATAGCACTCGGAGATTGAGTGAGCGCGAGCGATGCGGCTTTGAAAGTGCGTGTAGGGTATGGGGATCGAATGGCAGCTGATTGAGGAGACAGGTAACCAACCAATCACTGAAACCCTTCAGTTTGACGGACTCTGTTCACATAGACCAGTTCTCAATTGGCATGGACATGGCGCAGGCCTTTGTATTGCATGCCCTGTCAACCTGCGTGAATAATAATACATATTGGCCAACAATTAACAATAATCTGAACAAGTTTTCATGATTTCAAGATGAATTCAACCTGCAAAATTATAGGTAATATTTATTTTCTAGGATAAATAGCACTATTTACATTTTCAAGAACTTAATCTAACGTGAGCAAATTATAACAAATCTAGGTTTCCGGATGATTTGTCCTGTAATTTTACGCAGTTGAATGTCTTCATATTTAATGTTGAAATCACAGGTTGAACGTGTTAGATTAAATAAACCACAATATAGCATTTTAGAAACTGGTACACAAATGTCAAAAGAAATGTAAATATAACATTAGCTTAAATTCCAAACTTCGGGAAATGCTTTACGCGTGGTTGTGTTAACATTCCTCTGGTTAGAATTGGGTTTCCTCTCATATTTAGTGTTGATGAGTGATGGCTAGTGGAAGCGTGCCCCAGAGATGCCGGTACCTGGTGCCCTCAGTTCTTCCAGGTGGGTTCCTTTTTCGATCAGGGAACAGACAGAACACCTGTTGCGCACATTTTGGATTGTTGGCCAAATTCGTAAATGTAATGTTTAAACAAAGAATTTCAATACAAGAGAGTAACATACAGTCTAATTTTTTTAAATAAAAATATTTGTATCTAATGAAATAACATGTGAAAAAAATAGATACAGTAGATCAATGTGGTCCAAAATGGTCTACCTATTTTTTTAAAATTGTGAGATGAAAAGGGTACTTTTATCTTCAGTTTGATTTCAAATAAAATGTTAGACTGCGGCCTCACATTGTAAACATGTCATTAACCAACCGTGTTACTCTATATGGCAAATGGGTGTGTAATGACCCTTTATGGCTAAATCCAAACATTTGGTGAAAAAGTTTGAAAACTTTTTTGTATAGCCAGTTAACAAGGGTCATATAATTTTCACCATTAGGACATGTTAACTACCACAAAACTGTTAACAGGTAATAACATAGGCCAATGTTATAACAGCTATATCAACCATATCAAATGTACCAACATTTCTCATAAGCCTGTTAGGCTATGTGGATGGCATCAGTTATAGAAGGATGCACTATGTTAACAAATCTTATTTGAGCCTCCTATGGCAAGCCATTTTATAGTGAATATGTTCCTCTTAATTGTGAGATTGCTAATGTTACTGTCAGATTGAGTGACAGTGTACATAGTCACTATATGAGCTGACCTTGGTCTTTGCTTGCTCTATGTCTGTTGTGCTGTTCCCACTGTTACATAACTCAGCCAGGCCAAACTTTAGTGCAGGGTCCATCACAAATGTCCTAGGTGGCAAAGGTCCAGATGGATAATGTAATTTGTCGGCGTAGTTACAAACCCCCACCTCACAACCCATGCGATCTCAACGCCAGTTGAGTATGGAGGCTCTAGTGGATTACTGTCAAATTATTTAAAACTGTGAAATTATGGCCTTGATTTCCGTAGGCATTATCCTACCGACCATTAGGGGCAACGTGAACACCTATCGCATATCCCTACCCTAAAAGCACACCATCACAAATGATCGTGAAATACATACAAATTAATAATTAGGTATTCGTGACAGTCACATGATTTTTTTCATGTCCACCACACAATTTTCTAAGTAATTTTATCTTTAAAATTCACATTTATTATAGCTAAAATTAGCTAGGTTAGAAAGGTGGCTAATCTTAGTTTAGCTCATTGAAGACAAATGAAGCAGGTTAAAATGGAGATATAACATGCATAGTTTGAATTACTCCAGGAAGTAACGTTGCAGTTTAGCTCAGTGCTGCCCCCTCTCATTGAGTAATTCAAGTCGAAGGCCGACCGGGGCTCCATTAGCAACTCAATTATCCTTGTTACTTTTTCTGTGTGCGATGGAAATATTATCGGTTTAAGGACATACATCTGGTGTATTAGAAGCAATTATTGATACATTATTGTCCTCAAAAAAATATTATACTCACGCTAAGATTGACCACAAAGATCAACCATTTTCCATTCACTATAATGGAGGATCCTGTTTTCGTCTAATAATACATGCAGTATTGTGGTCAACCTTGAACGTGGTTTCAATGAGAGGGGGCAGTCGTTCTCCCCTGGGTTAAGGTTAGGGTTAGGTTTAGCTAACATGCTAGCTACGTAGTTACAAAGTATAGACGGGTTGGCTGACAACGTCATGGAAGTGATGCGCGCACATCGATGTGGCCGGAAGCCGTGCTTTGTTATGATTCTGAACGGTCAGACAGCTAGCAACAATAAGAAGCTGCCATGTGGGGAATCTTGGTGGCTCGTTTCATCTCGTTGTGTCTTGTTATTGATACCATGTCTTGTTTGGAGGTGTTTTGACTTATTTCATGTCAATGCTAATATGACTTCAAATTCGCTAGCTATCTAACCAACAACTGTAATGATGTATTTGAGAGAAAACATGCTCATTCTGCAAATGTATTACTGTTTTCAATAAATATTTGAAGACAACATTTACAATTTGTCAACAATCTAAGCCTTTGCCCCAGAGTTGCAAACGTCTTAAACAACCAACCCATCTATTTTGCAGTCGCTAATTAGCTCAAATGTTAAAGTTCTCCATCATGTGATTTAATCACGCAACATTTGGGTTGCTAGACCTTCGGTTATTTTACTACCAGTGCTTCATACAAGTAATCGAGAAACCCTCTCAGCCCTCAATGATTAGTCATGGATCAGCTTGTATTTGAAATCCTTCAGTGATAACAAACACATAGTATAGCCCTCCGTGTCATGTTGGGTTGTAATGATAACCTGACCATAACCTGGCCCACTCCCTCTTCCTGCTCTGATGTTGATGAAATTCAGCATTTGATATATGATTCATACTTCCAGCTTAATGCCACTCCTAGATGCCAAGTCCCCATGTGATTGAGAGGCAAGTCCCATCTCTGTGCCCCTTGGTTCCCTGTGGGCTGCTGCTCTATAGAGATATATGGAGGAACCTACCCCCCAGCAGGTAAACAGACAGGGATTGCAGTAGTTATTTGGATTTAGACTAATCTCTCCCATGGGGCAGAATACTTGCCTGGGACCCAGCAGCTCCCCGCCTGTCCTCTTCTCTCACTGCCACCGTGCTGTCATACGACTCCCGTACTAAAGCCAGGTCAGAGGTCTGTTCACTGATTGATTAGATAACTAAGTCAATATTTACATAATTATGGCATCACATAACAACTTATTACAATGGAAACCACTTCCCATGATTGACTTAGTTATCAAATCAATCAGGGAACAGACATCTGCCCTGGATTCAGTAGGAGGCAAAATGGTGAAGAAAACCAAATGGTTAGGCAATGTCTTGAGAGAAATCTGTAACAGCATTCAAGGTGTAGTCACTGTGACCCAGTCTCACTTTGAAGTGTGAGAGGCAACAACTCAGGTACCTTTCCACTCAACCTTTTACGGGGGGCAGGGGGAGAATGTGTGTGTGTGTGTGTGTGGGGGGATATTCTCTTGTCTAGATATTTAGGAAATGCCATTATTAATTTTAACAGCCGGGAAACCGAATACCAAAGAAGAAGCTATCAGCTATGGCTGTGGGAGACAAGTAGGGGCTTGTCAGACATGTGGAGGGAGCTTTTAATCCAGACAAGAACACAACACTCAATGTTAGGATGATGAATGAATGTGTAAAATAACTGTTTCACTAACAACATCATCTCAAGAGGGGATTTTGAATTTGTTTCCCAACCGTAGTTTATAAGGCTATTACAATGATTAATAACCCTTAATGCTCGTATAAAAAACATATATAGTTAATTTTCATCTAATGATGATTATGCCCCAACACAAAATTATGTCTCGAATAAATGACTGCTATATATTATTTGTACCAACATAACATTGAATTAAGTATGGATACTAAATTACTTGAGGTGTGTCATGGAAAAGACTTGACGAAGCAGCTGAATGAAAAGTTATGCAAGGGCTGTTCACAGAGAAGAAGACAGTGTCAACACTGGGAGAAAGTGAACTATGCCACCTACTACCCTAGAGGCATTGCAATGGCATGTGTCTGGAACCTTTACTGACATGACTACAGCTAATGTACCTCTTACAGAGTGCTGTGTACTTTACTGTCATGGATAGAGATCATCCGATTTTTGGGGGGACAACTGTAAAACACATTTTTCATCCATGGAATAGCAAAGTACTTTTAAAACGCCTTGAATGAATTTGGTAAACACTGTGCTGGAAAACGTGTCAAGAGGGGGGATATTTTGATAGATACTTTATTTGGAAGAACTTGTTCTGACACCAATCCTTTGTTCAATTAGTCAAGGAATTAAGGGCGTTGAAGTACATTTCCCATTTCCTTTGAGCATTACAACATTTGAGGTTATGATTCTAGGTGTTAACGTTAACAGACAATATGGTGAATAAATGAATGGCAGCTATTTCTGTCAATAATATAATTAACTGTGAAAAATAAAACGGTTGATCCCATCCTTTTTTATTTCTTTATTCTTCTGTTGCTATATTAAACATTCTGTAGGGTCACTCACATGTACATTTAAAGCCAGCTCCACTGCTTTTTTTTGCTTCATTCTTCCCTTCTAATCAGGGACAGATTTAGAACGGGGACACCAGGTGGGTGCAATTAGTTATCAAGTAGAACAGAAAACCAGCAGTACTCCGGACCTCATAGGGTAAGATTTGAATACCTTTGCTCTAGGATATTTATTTTACATTTTCATGCTTATTACCACAACATCTTTGATCGGTAATTACACCACACATGCGGTTTAATTCAAGGACAACTTTGAAATCCCCTGCAGTTCTATCAAGGCCTGTTCTCTCAAATGGAGCTTTCAAATTTGTATTTGTCCATCAAGTTAGACAGAGTGAGAATAAGTTCAAAGGGGGTGAGATATCCCGTGGTCTCACAGTGAGGTAGAATAAATAGAATGTGCTTTAATTTGGAGATTTGTCGCTGTCTGTCATGTCACATAAATTCCCACAGTGAGCACTGGCCTGATCTGGTTTATATAATAATATAATAAATGCCATTTAGCAGCTGCTTTTTTCCCAAAGTGACTTAGTGATGCGTGCATCCATTTTTCATATTGGTGGCTCCAGTAGGAATTGAACCCACAACACTTGGGATGGCAAGCACCATGCTCGACTGACTGAGACAAGATGACACTGACAGACATGGTCACCCATTTTCTAGCTCCTAGCCAACTTTGCAGTATTATTATAATTGTTTTGTTATTTCTTACATTATCTGCTCACAACGTTTCTTGTATTGTTACCTACAGCCGAAAATTACTTTTGGAGTTTAGATTGGCGGTTACTCAACAGAAATTCTAGCAGAAATTTGATTGTGCAACCCAATACATGTCAAACATGCTTTTAAGTTATGTACCCAGTAGGTCCCTCAGGTCCTCTGGCACTGGCATTTTAACTATCCCAAAGGCTAGGATGAAGAGGCAAGGAGAAGCAGCCTTTAGATATTATACCCCCAGCCTCTGGAATAGCTTGCAAGAGAACCTGAGGGGGGCTGAAACTCTGGACATATTTAAAAGAGATCTTAAAACACACCTTTTTAGTTTAGCTCTTCAGTCGTTCAGTTTTTATTGTTATTCATCAGATTTTTATTCTCTTATGTTTCTGTAGTAAATATTTAAGTTTTTATTTGTTTTTTTCCTGTGAAGCACAATTCCATGTCTGAAATGTGCTGTGTAAATAAAGTTTGATTTGATTTGAATTCCCTGACCTGGATCCTTTGTTTGAACTTCCCGAGCCAGCTCTATTCACCCTGGGGGCTGCACCAAAACGCTGATGTCGGAGAAGAGGAAGAAGAAGTGGGGCCCTAGTCAGACTCAGGTGGCTTGCATACCGTCCACCGCTTCTGAGTACATTACTCGCTAATATTCAGTCACTGGACAATAAAGTAAACTAGCTCAGGGTGAGGATCAACTTCCAGAGAGACATCAGGGACTGTAACATACTCTGTTTTACAGAATCATGTCTCTTTCCGGATATATTGTCCTGTCCATTCAGCCAGCAGGGTTCTCTGTCCATCGCGAGGACAGGAAGAAAGAACTCTCCAGGAAAAAGAAAGGTGGAGGGGTTTGTTTCATAGTGTGATTGTGGTAGCGTACAGGAACTCAAGTCCTTTTGTTCTTCCAATCTGGAATAACTCACCTTCAAATGCCAACTGCATTACCTCCCAAGAAAATGTTCTGCAGTCATCATCACTGCTGTGTATATTCCCCTCCAAGCCGACACCACAACATCTCTCAAGGAACTACACGGGACTATATGCAAACTGGAAACTGCTTATCCTGAGGCAACATTTATTGTAGCTGGGGACTTTAATAAAGGAAATCTGAGGAAAATGCTACCAAAATTCTATCAACAAATTTCTTGTGCTACATGCGCATGACATACTCTGGATAATTGCTCATCCCGCTTCCGGGATGGCTACAAGGCCCTCCCCCACCATCCCTTCAGATTCCGCCTTCATTTTGCTCCTCCCCACCTATAGGGAGAAACATAATCAGGAAGCACTCGTGGTAAGGACTGTTCAATGTTGGTCTGACCAATTGGTTCTATGCTTCAAGATTGTTTTGATCACGCGGACTGGGAAATGTTCCGGGTCGCCACTGAGAATAGTAGAGAATAGTATCGATGTACAGTATACATTGACTGGGCTCATCAGGAAGTGCATAGAGGATGTTGTTCCCACTATGACGATTCCAAACCAAAAACCGTGGACAGATGGCCGCATTTGCGCAAAACTGAAAGTGCGAACCATTACATTTAACAATGGCAAAGTGACTGGGAACATGTACAAACAGACCAGCTATGATCTCCGTAAGGTTTAAAAGAGGCAAAACGACAGTACAGGGCCAAAGTGGAGTCGCAATTCAAAGGTTCAGACACAAGCCGTATGTGGCAGGGACTCCAAACAATCATGGATTATAAAGGGAAAGCCAACCACGTTCCGGACACCTTCTTCACCCGCTTCGAGGAAAACAACATTGAGCTGCCGATGCGGCCCCCTCCTCTTACGAGGACTGTGTGCACTCGTTCTCCGTGACCGACATGAGTAAGTAATTTAAGTGTGTTAACCCTCCCAAGCCTCGCTGCCGGCCCAGACAGCATCCCAAGCCGCATCCTCAGACCAATTCAAAATTGATTAAATATATTTTTTTCCTCAGCCATCTACACACAAGACCCACTAATTGCCTCTTCAACCTCAGGAGGCTGAATACATTTGCTTAGCCCCTAAGACCCTCACAAACTTCTACAGATGCACCATTGAGAACATCCTGCCGGGCTGTATCACTGTCTAATACGGTAATTGCATCGTCCTCAAATGCAGGGCTCTTCAGAGGGTGGTGCGGTCAGCCCAACGCATCTTCGGGGTCACACTGCCTGCCCTCCACGATATATACAGCATCCGGTGTCACAGGAAGGCCACCCATTAGGGGTCACAGCCATCCTAGTCACGTCCTGTTCACCCCACTATCATCTAGAAGGCGGAGACAGTACAGGTGCATCAAAGCTGGAACAGGGAGACTGAAAAACAGCTTCTATCTCCAGGCCTTCAGACTGTTAAACAGTCACCACTAGCAATCCTCCGCCCAGTACACTGCCCTGAACCTTAGTCACTGTTACTACTCGGCTACCACTCTATCATGCACCTTAGAGACTGCTTTGCCCACTATGTACATAAGGTCCGTGAACACTGGTCCTTTAAATAATGTTTCTATACTTTTTTTACCCACTTTATATGTATATACTGTATTCTAGCCATGGCTCATCCTATATAACTGCTGCTGTACACACCTTTTCTGTTCATATACTGCCCATACTGTCTATACACACCATTTTATATATATATATATATATATATATATATACAGTATATAAGGTGTGTACAGCAGTCGTTTTATATGCCTTTAGAAAGTACCCCTTGACTTGTTCCACATTTTGTTGTGTTACAGCCTGAATTCAAAATGTATTAAATTTTTTAAAATTCACCCATCTACACACAGAATTTACATAAGTATTCACACCCCTTTGCTATGACACTCCAAATTGAGCTTAGGTGCATCCAATTTCCTTTGATCATATATTATATAATATTGGATGCCTGTGGAAGACCTAAGTGTTGAAACGTTGTAACAAATGCAGTGTTTTCCTTACATTTTTTCTTGATGATTAGTTGACAAGTTGAATCAATTGTGCTAGTCTGTAGCTACAAAATAAATGTGTACTGTTAAGGGTACTCGAGGACTAGAGTTGGGAAACATTGACGTAGGATATACAGGTAACTTCTAAAATAAAGGAAACACTTGAGTAAACGATGGATACAAAGCATATTGAAAGCAGGTGCTTCCACACACGTGTTTCCTGAGTCAGTTAAGCAATTCATATCCCATCATGCTTAGGTTCATGTCTACAAATGCCCATTTGCCCATTACCTTGGCTACCATGGCTAGAAGAAGATCTCAGTGAATTTAAAAGAGGGATCTCAATGGAGCATAGGGTGTTTAAAGGGTGTGTGTGTGTCTCAGTCACCAGATCTCGACCCAATTGAACACTTATGGGAGATTCTGGAGCGGCGTCCCAGACAGCGTTTTCCACCACCATCAACAAAACACCAAATTATGTTAGTTGTCGTGGAAAAACTTGTGCTGCATCTCACCAGTAGAGTTCCAGACAGTTGTAGAATCTATACCAAAGCACATTGAAGCTGTTCTGGCGGCTCATGCTGGTCCAACGTCCTATTAAGACACTTTTTTGTTTCCTTTATTTTGTCAGTTACCTTTAAGTTTGTCATGTTTGTGGTAATGCTAGATTTTGATGGAGAGTACATTTGTGTTATGAGATGCTTGTGTTCCCCATGGCAACCTTAGTGTTAGTGCAGTGCTACTACATACTGTAGGGGCTTGAGTTGGCAATCTGCTGGCAATCTGTTTTCGGTGAATATGGTCTAAATATGAGGTACAATATGGTCTAAATATGAGGTACAATATGGCATAAATATGAGGTACAATATGGCATAAAAATGGGGTACAATATGGCATAAATATTAGGTATAATATGGCATAAAAATGAGGTACAATATGGCATAAAAATGAGGTACAATATGGCATAAATATGAGGTATAATATGGCATAAAAATGAGGTACAATATGGCATAAATATGAGGTACAATATGGCATAAATATGAGGTACAATATGGCATAAATATGAGGTATAATATGGCATAAAAATGAGGTACAATATGGCATAAAAATTAGGTACAATATGGCATAAATATGAGGTATAATATGGCATAAAAATGAGGTACAATATGGCATAAATATGAGGTACAATATGGCAGAAAAAGGACATTGGTGGATATCTCCTGTAATCCAGTGTTAAAGGTGAGAACAGATTGTTTTGTAAATGCAAGTTCTAAAGTAACATATGAGATAATGAATTGCCTACTGCAGTTGTTAAAATAGTAGCCTATGTGATAATCAAATTCTCCCATTTTAAATAGAGGAGTCTGGTTTTCTGTGACCTTTGCTTTCCATGTTCTTTCCTGTTCTGAAAATGTAATGGAATTTGTTACTGAAATAATGAAGTATCCATTGAATCCAAACCAATTCAAATACATATTTTTGGTCTTACTATTAGATAATTTCAGCCTAGTGAACTCGGAGTATACTCTTTGGTCCTGCAGTCAGTTTGCAGAGGAAACAGTGGAGGTTATTCTATAGCACTCTGTCTCGAAATCTAACACTCCTCAATCAACATCCGCAAGCTATCAATCAGGGAAACTTCCAACTAGCGAAAGAGAAAGTTGTCCACGTCCCAAAAACAACCACCCCGAGAGTTGACAGGATACAATACATATCCTAACAAAGGTTAAAAGGCTTCCACATGTCAACATGGATTTAAATATCACTTCCAGAATTGCACATTTAAAGTAGCTATGAGTTTGCGATGAAGATTGACAATATGTTTCACAATGAGTTCTGCTTGTGGCTCATATTCTCAACACAAACTGAAAGAGAATGTTCAGCTTAACATGTTGGCCAAAACAGAAAGGAATGCAACAATTTTAAACCTGAGACATTATTGACCAAATATCCTGGCTTCATTAGGCCAATTACGAGTAATAAAGGAAAGATCTCTGAGAATCCATTTGACAGATACGTGGTAGGGATCATTGGAAGGGGAGCCATATTCTAGATAAGCTAACGGTTGTAGAGATAAGCGGTCTCTGTTACTAACCAGGCTTAGGAATCAGGAGATTCTCTCCGTCTCACTGATCCTGTCTGTTGGGTACCGTCTCTCATCGCACACAGCGTTCCCCCTCCTTCCTCCCTGAGTCTCCCCACCATGTCTCTTTGATTTGCAGACCCTTTCCCCTTGTCTAAGCAGCTACCTGTCATCAGCTCGTCCCTGGGGGATGTGTGGGAAGGGAGGGGTGTGTTGGTGACCCCCAGGGCAAGGCCAGGGTGAGGGGGTAACGTCTGACTACCGGACCCCATTTCCTTATCTTTCATGGGCCCGCGTAGCGAGCAAGCCAGGGTATCGAATTTGGGCTGAGGTGCAGTGTCATGACCCCATCGGAGGTGCTCCTCGAACAAGGGCCACTGTTCCTCCTTTAGAAAGGGGGACTGTTTCTGACAAACTGTGGTAAAAGTTCAAAATGAAAGACCTTACCTCCACTTTCCTCCCCTCGCTGAATACTTTGGAAATGTTCAGTCCTGATGAACATATTTCGTCAATGAGGACAGATGTGTGACAACATTAGAAAATATCAAGCTCAAGCTTCCAAAAAATATCACAATGTCTAATAATAGGTAGCTATAGCTATTGAAGTTAAACAAACAGGTTGCAGTTGTATTTAAATCACATTCTCGCTTGACAACTGGAGTATTTCCGACGCACAGTTTCAACATTATATGCTCATTCCGTTACTAATCGTCACCTAAGAGGGCAGTTCAGAAAGAGTTGACAGTCAGTTGTCTAGGCTGTGTGAGGAATGTTCCATTGAATGTTCCACAGACAGGTCTCTTTGACACAGAGCAGGAAATACAGATGATATCTGTCAGACAGACCAGCTAACTACAGCATACCGTTTGAGACGCTGAAACCGGATCCCTTCCCCCATGTCGGCCTGTTTATGACACGCCTCTTGACATGTTTTTGCACTTCTAATCAAGAGTTTTATATAACACATCAGACAGTGTCACAGAATGTGTCTGTTTGAGTTAGGATAATTATCTTCCAGACATGGTCTAGATCTACTATATGATATGCTATTAGATCTTAATAGCTCTAATGATGCTAGATTTGCTACCTGGATTGTTATATTAGTAATGAACAACTCTGGCATGTGAAATGTATTTTAATATTTGCAATTGTGCATATATTTCGTTTGAGTTTCACAGTCAACATTCTGCATTGCCTTGGATGACAATGGTGTCTGATAACGACTGAACACAAGGAGGAGGAGGGTGGCGTTTTAAGTGTGATGCAACGGAAGGCTTTCTTTCCTGAGGGTTCAAAGGCTCAGGGGGGAAACAGTTCCTAACCTTGGTGACAATGAGTATTGGAAAAGGTGTAGTGTTTATGTTTTGAGTGAATCAACAATAAGAAGGAAGTCCTTTTATTAAAAGGAAGAGTGGGCATTAGGCTCAGAAGCTGCTGTCTGTGAAACCCATTACCTGTGAAAAGCCCACCTGAGGCAGCGATTAAGAGGTCAGCAGTGGTTCAGCACCAAACAGACACGCACATAGGAGGGGAAAGAGGAGAACAATGGCAGAAAAGGCTTCTTCAGTTGCGGAGTCTCTTTCAAAGGGGAAAGCCATAATCCATTAAGTCCCCTACCACCCTGGTCTCTGTCACACACACGGATAAAGGACAGAGACTGGTGGGAGTGACAGGATCTGGAGAGTGGCCTGCAGTGTGTCAAGTTGAGGTGAATTGATCCTTGCCACAGGCCCTATTCTTGTCGATCAGTACAATCACTTCTACAAAGAAAGGGAAGAGAGAGATATGAAGGAATGAGACACTGTTTGCTGGGACCTCAGCAAGTAATCACATACAGGGCCTATCATCAGGGCCAGCCCTAGCTTTTTGGGGGCCCTAAGTGAGTTTTGGTTGCCATCTGTGTTAGGTAGATTTACATTTTTGTCATTTAGCAGACACATTTAGCAGACACTCATCCAGAGCGATTTACAGAAGCATTTACCTAGCTAGCTAGCAAAAACGTTAGCTGTCAATCGGAAAACTGCTGATGCAAATTTTGCAATTGGACCTTGTGTATTCTACTATTCAAACTCTCAACAGTTTGGTCAGGGACCCCTTAGCGGCCACGGGGCCACATGCGCTCTATACTGTCGCTTTGTGGGATGGCCGGCTCTACCTATCATGGTATCATTGCCAGTCTTCCAGCTGACACAGAGAGACGGAGCGCCAATCTCAGAACAGTGCAATGAGAATGTCTACACATTTTTTCACCCCACACCCTCTGCCACAAACATCTCTGAAATCCCCAGATGAATTACACACAATCTTCATTATACAACCTTGGTGGAGTTTACCTCTATAAAAATCACAATCTGGGAGACATGACGTTCATAGGGACAAGGAGGGAGTTTTGACTGTGGTTTGTGTGTTTATGTATGTGTTTGTATGTTTGTATGTGTGTTTACAGTGTATGTGTGTGGGCGTGAGAGAGAGAGAGAGTTGTGTGTATGTGTGTTCACAGTGTTTCTGTGCGGGTTTTTCTAGCCCGGGGGTAGGATGATTACAGGAGCATTCAGAGTGCAGGACACGGGTTCCATCTCTGCCAGCGTGCTTCAAACATCTGCTTTTGTTCCAGCATCTGCTCAATAAAACCCCTTTAACGTTACCTCCAGCCAAACAGCAATTACAGGCAGCCCGCAGAGCAGAGGGGAAAGGGGGCGGTGGGCCAGGAACTCTGCAAACTTGCAGACGAGGAGCGGAATGCTCTGAGTAGCCCTGTCATCGCTGGACTGGAATGTCTGCCTCCCCTGCCTCCTGCCCTCTTTCATAGAGAATTTCTCCTCTCTGGAAGAAAAACCCTCCTGACAACGAGTGAGGGCACAGGTATGAAAAAAGGCCCTGCTCATCATGTGTGCGGATTTCTCGAAACCGAGGACCTTCTTTGTGGATCTGAGTGTACAGGTGTAATTTGATTGCAATATCGCTGAAAATAGCTGTCATCTTAAACTTAAGTCATTCAAATCACTGGTTCAAGCTCCTCTCTGGCATTTCTGTCGCAATCACTTGACCACTGCTTGACCACTGCTTGACCACTGCTTTACCACTGCTTTACCACTGCTTGACCACTGCTTGACCACTGCTTGACCACTCTACATTAGTCAAGTGAAGTCACACTTTATTTAATGCTCATCTCAGAGTTGATGTCCACGCTTCAATCTAATTAACACAATAAAAAATAAAAATCTCTGTTTTGTATGGGCTGAGCCTCAATTATCTCCCTATGTTGGCCTTCCACATCTGCGGTCTAAGGTGGCAGGAGCACAGCCAGGAGGCATCCAAAAATCAGTCTTCTCATAAAAAATGTATGTAGCGTGTGAACTGCTTGGGCTATAAACGAATAAACTCTACAGAAAGATAAGACTCTCACAAACACGATGGTGTTCTCTGTTTCGCTCTACAACCCCCACAAGCCCCACCAGACGTGTCTGAAGTTGGTCCTGCCGATGTGCCAAAGTCTAAATGTTTTGGGCTACAAACTAATATGACCCCATCGTCTGAAGGTAACCCAGTACCGGTTTAAAAAATTAATGGAAGTCGTTTTGAGCCCAACAGGGGTTAAATATATATAAACAGTACCAGTCAAAAGTTTGGACACACCTACTCATTCAAGGGTATTTTTTAAAACTATTTTCTGCATTGTAAAATAATAGGGAAGACATCAAAACTATGAAATATCACATATGGAATCATGTAGTAACCAAAAAAATGTTAAACAAATAAACATTTATTTTATTTTTGAGATTCTTCAAAAGTAGACACCCTTCACCTTGATGATAGCTTTGCACACTCTTGGCATTCTCTCAAACAGCTTCATGAGGTAGTCACCTGGAATGCATTTCAAGTAGTCACCTGGAATGCATTGTTAAAAGTTAATTAGTGGAATTTCTTTCCTTCTTAATGTGTTTGAGCCAATCAGTTGTGTTGTGACAAGGTAGGGGTGGAATATAGAAGATAGCCCTATTTGGTAAAAGACCAAGTTCATATTATGGCAAGAACAGCTCAAATAAGCAAAAAGAAACAACAGTCCATTTTTACTTTAAGACATGAAGGTCAGTCAATGCAGAACAGTTCAAGAACTTAGAAAGGTTCTTCAAGTACAGTCACAAAAACCATCAAGCGATATGATGAAACTAATAATATAATAATAATATATGCCATTTAGCAGACGCTTTTATCCAAAGCGACTTACAGTCATGTGTGCATACATTCTACGTATGGGTGGTCCCGGGAATCAAACCCACTACCCTGGCGTTACAAGCGCCATGCTCTACCAACTGAGCCATTTCTTAAAGATTTAAACTAGCTCTTAAGAGGACCACCACAGGAAAGGAAGACCTTATCATCTGCTGCCGAGGATAAGTCAACTGCACCTCAGATTGCATCCCAAATAAATGCTTCACGGAGTTTAAGTAACAGACACATTTCAGCATCATCTGTTCAGAGGAGACTGTGTATATCAGCCCTTCATGATCTAATTGCTGCAAAGAAACCACTACTAAAGGATACCAATAAGAAGAAGAGACTTGCTTGGGCCAAGAAACACGAGCAATGGACATTAGACTTGTGGAAATCTGTCCTTTGGTCTGAGTCCAAATTTGAGATTTTTGGATCCAACCGCCGTGTCTTTGTGAGACACAGAGTAGGTAAACGGATGATCTCTGCATGTGTAGTTCCCACCGTGAAGCATACAGGAAGAGGTTTGATGGTGTGGGGGTGCTTTACTGGTGACACATTAGGCGCAGCTGCGCTCATTGGACTCACCTGGACTCCTTCACTTTGTTGGTTACCCCCTGTATATACATATATATATATATATATATATATATATCCGATCCTTGGTTGTGTTCCCTGTGTATGAATTGTTCTGTATTGTGTTTCTTATGTGTTCCTGTCCAGACACTGTTCCTGTTCCGTTTCATGTCCATCAGCTAATAAACCTTCTCTCCCCGTACCTGCTTCTCATCTCCTGCGTTGCTCACGAAACAATGTGACAAGAACTATATCAAGACTGTTGGGAAAGCATTCCAGGTCAAGCTGTTTGAGAGAATGCCAAGAGTGTGCAAGTCTGTCTTCAAGGCAAAGGGTGGCTACTTTGAATAATCTAAAATCTTTATTTTTATTTTTTTAATATCTACTACATGATTCCGTGTGTGTTATTTCATAGTTTTGATGTCTTCACTATTATTCTACAATGTAGAAAATAGTCAAAAATAAAGAAAAACCCTGGAACGAGTAGGTGTGTCCAAACGTTTGACTGGTACTGCATATATATCAAATCAAATTTTATTGGTCACATACACATGTTTAGCAGATGTTATTGCAGGTGAAGTGCTTGTGTTTCTACCTCCAACAGTGCAGTAATATATATTACAAGTAATATCTAACAATTTCACAACAATACACACAAATTTAAAGTATACAAATGGAATTAAAAATATATAAATATTTGGACGATTAATGTCAGAGCGGCATAGACTAAAATATAGTAGATAACACATACATATGAGATGAGTAATACAAAATATGTAAACAGAGTTAAAGTGACCAGTGTTCCATTAAAGTGGCTAGTGATTTCAAGTTTATGTTCAGTTGACGTCGGAAGGTTACATACACCTTAGCCAAATACATTTAAACTCAGTTTCACAATTCCTGACATTTAATCCCGGTAATAATTCTATGTTTTAGGTCAGTTAGGATCACCACTTTATTTTCATGTGAAATCTCAAAATAATAGTAGAAAGGATTTATTTCAGATTTTATTTATTTCATCATATTCCCAGTTGGTCAGAAGTTTAGAATCACTCAATAAGTCTTTGGGAGCATTGCCTTTAAATTGTTTAACTTGGGTCAAATGTTTCAGGTAGCCTTCCACAAGCTTCCCACTGTCACGGTCGTGATAACAAGGAGACCAAGGCGCAGCGTGATATGAATGCATTCCTCTTTAATGAAAGAGAACACTGAACAAATTATACAAAACGAACCAACGGTAGATCTATCTATCTATCTATCTATCTATCTATCTATCTATCTATCTATCTATCTATCTATCTATCTATCTATCTATCTATCTATCTATCTATCTATCTATCTATCTATCTATCTATCTATCTATCTATCTATCGCTGACATGCAACTAACCATAGACAATAACCCACAAAACCCAAATGGCAAATGGCAACCTAAATAGGATCCACAATCAGAGACAACGATAAACAGCTGTCTCTGATTGGGAACCAATTCAGGCCACCATAGACCTACATATACCTAGACATACTAAAACCCCATAGATATACAAAAAAACCTAGACAGGTCAAAAACTAAACCAACCACCCTTGTCACACCCTGACCTAACCAAAATAATAAAGAAAACAAAGAGAAGGTCAGGGCGTGACACCCACAATAAGTTGGGTGAATTTTGTCCCACTCCTCCGGACAGAGCTGGTGTAACTGAGTCAGGTTTCTAGGCCTCCTTGCTCACACATGCTTTTTCAGTTCTGCCCACAAATTTTCTATAGGATTGAGGTTAGGGCTTTGCGATGGCCACTCCAATACCTTGACTTTGTTGTCCTTAAGCCATTTTGCCTCTTCGGCTTGCAAGCCTCCGCTTTTTCCTCCAAACATTACAATGGTCATTATGGCCAAACAGTTCCATTTTTGTTTCATTAGACCAGAGGACATTTCTCCAAAAAATACAATCTTTGTCCCCATGTGCAGTTGCAAACTGTAGTCTGGCTTTTTTTATGGCAGTTTTGGAGCAGTGGCTTCTTCCTTGCTGAGCGGCCTTTCAGGTTATGTCGATACAGGACTTGTTTAC
The DNA here is from genome assembly GCF_023373465.1 of Oncorhynchus keta. Classification (NCBI taxonomy): domain Eukaryota; kingdom Metazoa; phylum Chordata; class Actinopteri; order Salmoniformes; family Salmonidae; genus Oncorhynchus; species Oncorhynchus keta. The sequence goes on from NC_068456.1 coordinate 21,214,650, forward strand.
CTGTGGATATAGATACTTTGTACCCGTTTCCTCCAGCATCTTCACAAGGTCCTTTGCTGTTGTTCTTGATTTGCACTTTTCGCACCAAAGTACATGCATCTCTAGGAGACAGAACGAGTCTCCCTCCTGAGCGGTATGACGGCTGTGTGGTCCCATGGTGTTTATACTTGTGTACTATTGATTGTACAGATGAACGTGGAGGTCTACAATTCTACAATTTTTTTTCTGAGGTCTTGTCTGATTTCTTTTGATTTTCCAATGATGTTAAGCAAAGAGGCACAGAGTTTGAAGGTAGGCCATTAAATACATCCACAGGTACACCTCCAATTGACTCAAATGACTCAAATGATCAGAAGCTTCTAAAGCCATGACATAATTTTCTGGAATTTTCCAAGCTGTTTAAAGGCACAGTCAACTTAGTGCATGTAAACTTCTGACCCACTGGAATTGGTATACTGTCAATTCTAGGTGAAATTTTCTGTCTGTAAACAATTGTTGGAAAAATTACATGTCATGCACAAGTAGATGTCCTAACCGACTTGCCAAAACTATAGTTTGTTAACAATAAATTTGTGGAGTTGTTGAAAAACAAATTTTAATGAGTCCAACCTAAGTGTATTTAAACTTCCGACTAGTGAATGCCATTTAACAGTCTGATGGCCTTGAGCTAAAAGCAATTTTTCTGTCTCTCAGTCCCAGCTTTGAGGCACCTGTATTGACCTCGCCTTTTTATTTTCATTTTCATTTCACCTTTATTTAACTAGGCAAGTCAGTTAAGAACAAATTCCCCCCGATTGGGGCAGCGGTCTATGGCACTGCATCTCAGTGCTAGAGGCGTCACTACAGACTCTGGTTCGATTCCAGGCTGTACCACAACCGGCCGTGATTGGGAGTCCCATAGGGCGGCACACAATTGGCCCAGCATCATCCGGGTTAGGGTTTGGCCGGGGTAGGCTGTCATTGTAAATAAGAATTTATTTTTAACTGACTTGCCTAGTCAAATAAAGGTAAAAAAATTACAATAATTCAGTTTGTCAGTGATGTGTACGCCGAGGAACTTGAAGATTTTCACCTTCTCCACTGCATTCCCTTCGATGTGGATAGGGAGCGTGCTCCCTATGCTGTTTCCTGAAGTCCATGATCAGCTCCTTTGTTTTGTTGACATTGAGTGAGAGGTTGTTTTCCTGGCACCACATTCCCAGGGCCCTCACCTCCTCCCTGTAGGCTGTCTCGTCATTGTTGGTAATCAGGCCTATTACTGTTGTGTTGTCTGCAAACTTGATGATTGAGTTGGAGGTGTGTATAGCCACGCAGTCATGGGTGAACAGGGAGCACAGGAGGGTGCTGAGTACACACCCTTGTGGGGCCCCTGTGTTGAGGATCAGCGAAGTGGAGGTGTTGTTTCTCACCCGTCATGAAATCCAGGACCCAGTTGCACAGGGCGGTATCAGACCCAGGGCCCCGAGCCTAATGATGAGCTTGGAGGGTACTATGGTGTTGTATGCTGAGCTGTAGTCAATGAACACCATTCTTACATAGGTATTCCTCTTGTCCAGATAGGATAGGGCAGTGTGGAGTGCGATGGCGATTGCATAGTCTGTGGATCTATTGGGGCGGTAAGCAAATTGAAGTGGGTCTAGGGTGCCAGGTAAGGTAGAGGTGATATGATCCTTGACTAGTTTCTCAAAGCACTTCATGATGACAGAAGTTAGTACTATGGGGCAATAGCCATTTAGTTCAGTTACCTTTTCTTTCTTGGGTACAGGAACAATGGTGGACATCTTGAAGCATGTGGGGACAGCAGACTGGTATAGGGAGCGATTGAATATGTCGGTAAACACTCCAGCCAACTGGTCTGTGCATGCTCTGGGGATGTGGCTAGGGATGCCGTCTGGGCTGGCGGCCTTGCAAGGGTAATGTCTTTTCTGAGCTTTCTTATTTAGATTTAGGACAGACACTTCAAAACCTTATCTCTTGTGATTTTTGCCATTTATGAATGTGTAATTCAATAGCTATGGGCTATAGCAAAGGCCGTATACTATATTTTATCAAATCATTTGTCAATATTTCATTTTTATACCTACAGGGGTCCTACAATTATAAATAAAATACCAAGATGACCCTTTAAAAACAAGGGAACAGAACCAAAACTGGTAAAGAAAGACATTTTAAGAGAAACAGAATCAGAACCATGAACAAAAGTGACCTAATCTGTTTCGGAACAGAACTGTTATTTTAAAAGCACAGGAACCGGTTAATAATGTTTTTTTTTTACAATCCGGGCGTTTTTTTTCTCCATTTTCACAAAAAACGCATAGCGCCTATGCAAAGCTCTCACACTGTCAATCAGAAACTTATTCCAATGTCTGCCTTCCTGCCTGCTATCTGAAAATCTTTGCCAATCAGTGTGTATACGTGTGTAGGCAACCTGCCCCTCCCCCACCAGAGTAAAGTCTAGCAACCTATTGATGTTACAAGAGTGGTTTATAAATTAACGAGAGATGTTTTATTAGAGACGAATGGATTAACCTTTTTAATGCTAGATAAGGATTCCATAGTTATCACCCTTCACGTTAGATGTATTAACTACAAAAAGGTAAGATGTGTTTTTATTTGAATTATGGTGCCGCTATGTACACACAAGCTTGTTAGCTAGCTATCTAGCTAGCTAGCTGGCTGGTCCAACGTTACGACTACTCTCTGAAGTTCAAAGACCTTCAAAGTTCCTCATAGAAGCTGCTTCTCCGTAGGTATAATTCTGTGGACCTAATTCAGATAATGCATGTCATAACAACAAGATGTCCAGTGTTCCAACTCCTCAATCCTCTCTTGCTCCCTACCCACCTTCTCTCTACACTCTTCTGTCCGAGCTACAGATGCGATAACAGATTGATCTAACAAAGTGGATATTCGTCATCCGTCATGATTTATGTGTTGTAACAGGCTCACAATGTGGTTACTTAAGACCGATTTGGATATAATTGGCTGTTTTCAACGCATAACATTTAGAAGTGACTTCTAAATGCTAACTCCTGTTTGTATAAGCTGGTTAGCATAGCTTGCATACAGAAATCATTGGGGGTAGTGAAAGTCATTTTTAACTGTAATGTAATTAATTGATGACAATGACATGAACATGTGTTCGGGTTGACGTCCATACAAGCATTATAGTCTGATTCTTACCTCAACATAGTATGAAATACACATAAAGCAATAGCTTAAATCTAGGCTAATTTTGCTGGAGGGCAATGAGGACATTTGGAATCTTTCCCCCACAGCCCTTTCCCAATGCGTTTCCATGGCAATTCCCTTTTCCTTCAAGGCTTAGACTTTTAGGGGTTAAAAAGTCTCAATACACTTTACAAATAATTAAACCCCCACCTCTGGAGAAACAGAGTAAGAGCAGACATACGTTGGGCGAGACAGAGTTGCGGGAGAATGCATGGGGTTAACCCAGAAAACCTGAAACATTCCCAGGACATTAGCTAACATTCCCATTAGGTTCTAGGTAGGGTTTGAGCGAACATTAGCATGATAACCTCCCACAAACATTGTAGGAATGTTTTTATCATCAAATACTTTTTCTAAGAACAGGTTTGAAATTATATATCTTTGGAATGCTCTCCTAACATTCAAATGTTGTGCACACATCTGTAAAAACTACCACAGAACATTCCCCTAATATTTCTCATTAGGTTGCCAGGCATTGTAATAACACAATGTTCTGGCAATGTTTTTTCACATTCTGCGTTACAGCCTTATTCAAAAATGTATTCAATTGCTTATTTCCCTCATCAATCTAAACACAATACCCCATAACGACAAAGCAAAAACAGGTTTTTAGAATTTTTTGCAAATGGATTAAATTTAAAAAATGAAATATCACAATTACATAAGTATTCAGACCCTTTACTCAGTTCTTTGTTGAAGCACCTTTGGCAGCGATTGCAGACTTGAGTCTTCTTGGGTATGACGCTACAAGCTTTGCATACCTGTATTTGGGAAGTTTCTCCCATTATCTTCTGCAGATTCTCTCAAGCTCTGTCAGGTTGGATGGGGAGCATTGCTGCATGGCTATTTACAGGTCTCTCCAGAGATGTTTCGATCAGGTTCAAGTCTGGGCTATGGCTGGGCCACTCAAGGACATTCAGAGACTTTTCCTGAAGCCACTAGGCTTCCCGCTAGCGGGACAACTTCCAGTGAAACTGGAGGGCGCGCAATTCAAATAAATAATCATAACAATTATGGATATTAAACATTTAGGTACATGTGTCTTATATCGGTTGAAAGCTTACATTCTTGTTAATCTAACTGCACTGTCCGATTTACAGTAGCTATTACAGTGAAAGCATGCCATGCGATTGTTTGAGGATGGCGCCCCACATAAAAATATTTTTCCACAGGCACAGGTTTCATAAATTCACAAATAGCGATTAAATATTCACTTACTTTTTGAAAATATTCCTCTAATTTGTCACCCAAAGGGGCCTAGCTATAACATGCAATGTCGTTTGTTAGATAAAATCCTTCTTTATATCCGAAAAATTCAGTTTAGTTGGCGCCATTGATTTGAGTAATCCACTCGTTCAACATGCAGAGAAAGGAATCTGAAAATCTACCCCTAAACTTTGTTTCAACAAGTCAAAATACCTTTCTATTTAATCCTCAGATGCCCTAAAATGCAATCAAACTATAATATTTCTTACAGAAGCAAATATGTTCAATAGGAAACCGATTTTAGCAGGTGCGTTCTGTCTTCATGGCGCGCGCAAACACAAATTTCGAAGAATGTGTCCCTGTACTAAAACGGATATTTCTTCTTTGTTTTTAAAGTTACAAGCCTGAAACCTTGAGCATAAACTGCTGACACCATGTGGAAGCCATAGGAATCGCATCCAGGGAGCTAATTTTCAGCATGCCCTTATATTTTCCATTGTAAGAGCATGGTCTCTCAAAAAATAAATTCTGGTTGGTTTTTCTTTGGATTTACTCCTACCATATCTATTGTGTTATATTCTTCTACATTATTTTAACATTTCTACAATTCTACATTTCTGTTTTCTTTCCAATGGTACCAATTATATGCATATCCTGGCTTCAGGGCCTGAGCAACAGGCAGTTTACTTTGGGCACGTCATTCAGGAGGAAATTGAGAAAAAAGGCATAGCTCTAAGAATTATTTTAATTACGGTCATTGTCCAAATGGAAGGTGAATTTTTGCTCCAGTCTGAGATCCTGAGCGCACTGGAGAAGGTTTTCATCAAGGATCTCTCTGTACTTTGCTCAGTTCATTTTTCCCTCGATCCTTACTTGTCTCCCAGTTCCTGCC